>NW_028261383.1:7836550-8116550 GCF_051295495.1 Thamnophis sirtalis
CAGGATCTCTGAAAGATATAATTCAGTGGTTCTGAGATCTTGTCTGCCAATTCCTTCAGAACCTTGGGGTGTAATCCATCCAGTCCTGGTGATATGAACTGGTCTGGGGTATACAGGTGCTCACTTACCATTTTCTTCCCTATTTCAATTTGTGTTTCTAATCTGTTGTTTGTGCTGCTGTATGTGATAGGTTAGACTGTTTTTTTTCCCCTTTGGGTAAATACAGATGCAATAAATGAGTTAAGTAGTTCTGCTTTCTCCCTGTTGCTTGTCACCTTCTTGCCACTTTCTCCGAGCAATTGAGCCAATTGTTTCCTTGTTTTTAACATATTGGAAGAAGCTTTTTTTAATTGTAAGCCTTTGTTCATTGTAAGCCTTAGCTTTTCTCACTTCATCTTTGCAAGCTTCGGTTATTTTCTGATATTCTACCTTTGTTATTCTGCCTTAGTTAGTGCCCCACTTTCTACTTTTTATACTTGTCCTTTTTGTCTTTCAATTTGTCAGAGAGAGTTCTTTATGCAGCCATGCTGGTTTCTTTTGAGAGCTGTTTTTTTCTTCTTCTTCATTAATATTGTGCTAGACTGGGCTTTTATAATCTCACTTTTCAAAACTTCCCAAGATTTTTTTCCCCTTGAGGATTCACATCCATGGAATCCTTCCCAATCTCTCTCTAAATTTATTGAAATTTGCTCTCTTAAAGTCCAAGTCTCTAGTTTGACTTTGTTCTATTGCTTGTGCTTGCATAATGTTGAATTCCATTATTGCATGATTACTCCCTCACAAGATTCCTGTAGCTTCAACACCTTCTATCATTTCATCTCTGTTAGTGAGAATTAAGTCCAATATGGGCGACCCCCTAGTTCCCTTCTCCACTTTTTGGGAGACAAATGTCTGTTACGTTTGTCAGGAACTTGTTGGATCTTCCACTTGCTGCAGTGTGTCTCCCAGTTGATGTCAGGATAGTTTAAATCCCCCATTGATATTGTGATGTGCTTCCTTAGTTAACTGTTCGTCTATTTCCTCTTTTGGTTGGGTGGCCTATAGTGTATACCTATGGCAATGTCATCCCCACCCCTTTTACATTGACCTAAATGCATTCCAGGCAGTTTTCACAATTGTTGTCCTCTATTTCTGTAGAGATGTAGTTATTTGATATATAATGCAACTCTACCTCCTCGTTTATTTGGTCTTATGAATAATCTTTTTTTTTTCTGTTGTTCAATTTATTTGGTACCTGCTCCAATATATTTCCACAAGGGACCAATTGCATTAATTGAGTTTTGTCAACCTATTTTATCAACATATTACAGACAAATTTTGTTGAACATTTTTCATTCACATATGAAGATAGTGGTAAGACTTGTTCTACCAATTAAGTTAGAAAATTTCAAATGTATAAGAAGCCAAGAGTTCAGCTTTAAACATTCCTCCATATTTCCATTGTAGTTTCATCCATTTGTGAAGAAGAATGAGTTTTGCAATTTTTCCCATTTTAAACTCTACTTGGACAAAAATGGAGATGTAGCAGGAGTTCTGGGCATTACAAGCTTGTTTGTTCTCCCCAAAGAGGATCCCATCATGGACCAACTGGGGAATTTTGTAAGACAGAGAATTATTATCAACAAAGATTGTCTGTCACGTCTAAAGTTGCTCAACAAAGTGGGTAAAATATTTGTATCTCTCTCTCCCCACCCCATAGCCCGAGAACCCATTGTAAGTGGACTACCATATTTTTTGGAATATAAAACACATCTTTTTCCCCCTTAAAAGAGTGTGGAAATGTTAATGCATCTTATACAACAAATACAACCATTTTTTGGCTCCTGAAGCAAAATGGGGGTGTTTTTGCCTTTTCTCTTCAACTATATTTACATACCAGTTGGTTTTAACCTAAGTGTAGTTCTTTAACAGAAAGGATCTTTTCTTGGATGTAGTTAGCTGGTTTTAACCTAAGTGTAGTTCTTTAACAGAAAGGATCTTTTCTTGGATGTAGTTAGCTGGGCCTTTAAAATATCTTCTTCTGACAAAGGGCTCATACTCATTTTCCCTGTGCAGCAACTTACCCTTCACTATAGTTCTACAAACTAGGCAGAATTTATTCCTAGATTACCAGTGAGCTGAATTAGTAAACATATAATTACTCAATGAGAAATCTCCTTTAAGGTTGACAGCCCTGATTTGGAGGGAATTTTCCTGGATGTTTTAATTGAAAGTTGGTTTGGGGCTGCATTCACCTTTGCTATAACCCAGAATAAAAGTTTCCAAATCTGAGGTTTCTCTTTTCATCACAGTGTTGTTCTATATTAATAAATGGAATAGAATAAAAAATAATATTTTTTTTCAAAACAATTTATTCTAAAATTTAATATGAGTAGATCGTCATGCTTAAAAACTATGGGTGTAGAAAAAGTGGAAGAATTGATGTTAATACGGTCATCAGGAGGAATCCAATGGTTGCCACTTAACACTTAAATATTTTCTCAATTCAATTCAATTCTCCCTTCAGGCTTTATTAAATGCAAAAGTTTTTTTATTGCAAATTAATATGCCTTAGTTCGGGGTGTCAAACCCACAGTGTCACAGCTGTGTCATGTGACATATCAGGACTTTTCCCCCTTTGCTAAACCAGATGTGGGTGTGGCCAGCACATGACACAGGCTTGGAGTTTTACAGCTCTGCTTATTGCAATTTTTATTGCCATTTAATATGCCTTATTTAATCACTTACTCACTCGCTTTCCTTGTTTGTTTGTTTATTCTTCATATTTAATCACCCCTTTCCCTCACAGAGGGGCTTATATAGTCATAGTTATATAATCTATATATTTTTGAATTCCATCAATGATTTTATATTTACCAAAATGAACTCATTAGACTATTTGGCTCATGTTTTGTCTACCTCCATGTTCCATGGATGGTGAGTCATTGGCATTCCTTGTTTTTCTGCTTAGACTTTTCCTCAGTCCCAATGTGTGGAAAGTTGTCATCCTGGATTTGTCAAGCGGCCTCGAGAAGGAGAGCCAGTTTGCTGCTATGACTGTGTACCTTGTCTGGAGGGGACCATCTCCATTCAGGAAGGTGGGTGACACCAGAGAAAAGGACAATGAAAGTGGGGTTATCCAGATACTTTTTGATGGAGGTGTGAAAGGACACATTGAAATGCAAGTGTTATCATCTTTATTTTATTTGTTATCCAAAAAAAAAGAAGCATACTAAAAAGCCCTTGAAAGAAAGACTGGGAAGAGTTAAGAGGGAATGACCAATTGAACAAGCTTTATTATTTTCAAAGAAAAAACATCCTTTGCTCATTAATTTGAATGGATCCTTCCACTTTTACCTCTCTAGAAACATGTTAGTTCATTGAAATATGAGGAATTGTCTTAGGTCCACGTATTAGAATGATTATTGGAATGTTTTCTACATGGGCCTCCACTTGAGGATAAATAAGAAGGTATCCCCAGTTCACAATGGGGAACAGTTATGGGTGCACTACACTACATCTATATCACCACTGTTTCCAGATTATTTGCAGGACTAGTATTCACGGCCAGCTAAGCTACATCTCACATGCTCTAGGTAACTTCTGGATCCAGAGTCTTACAGCAGAACTCATAAAATGTGCCTAGAAACATTAACTGATTTATTATTTACCTCGAATAATAGAGATTCCCATGGAGGTTAAGCACATTAAACAAGCCATTCAGGAATATCCCCAATTTTATACATCTCTCTCTCTCTATATATATATATATTTAGAAAATGATATCTTTCTTATCTTCTTTGTAGGGAAATGTTAGGAAATGCATCTTAGGAAATTCTTCTGCTGTGAGGTTTTGCCCAAGAAGGTCACCCTTGAAAGGTCAAATATGCTAATATATGTATTTTGGGGATTTCTCAGATACAGAAAAATGCACCAAGTGTCCAGATGACAAATATCCAAATGAGAATCAAGTTCAATGTATCCCCAAAGTTATAACCTTCCTGTCTCATGAAGAATATCTGGGCAGCATCCTGGTCTCCTTTGCTCTATTCCTCTTCCTAACCACAGGCTTTGTTTTAATCATCTTCATTCAATACCGAGAAACTCCCATTGTCAAAGCCAACAACCGGGACCTCTCTTACATCCTCCTGGCCTCCCTCCTGCTTTGCTTCTTGTCTCCTCTTCTCTTCATTGGTCAACCAAGGAAAGCCACCTGCCTTCTCCGTCAAGCAATGTTCAGCATCATTTTCTCAGTTGCCATTTCTTCTCTCTTGGCCAAGACAATCACAGTGGTGCTGGCTTTCCTGGTCACAAAACTAGGAAACCAAGTGAAGAGATGGTTAGGGAAGAGCTTGGCCCACTGTGTCATCCTTTCTTGTTCTAGTGTCCAAATTATGATCTGTTCCACCTGGCTGGGAGTTTCTTCCCCATTCCCTGAATCTGACATTCACTCCCAGTCTGGAGCAATCATCCTGCAATGTAATGAAGGTTCTGTTTTGATGTTCTACATCGCACTCAGCTACTTGGGATTTCTGGCCTCCATCTGCTTCACAGTGGCTTTCTTGGCCAGAAATCTCCCTGGGGCCTTCAATGAAGCCAAACTGATCACCTTCAGCATGCTGGTCTTCTGCAGTGTCTGGGTGACTTTTGTGCCCACCTACCTGAGCACCAAAGGAAAATACATGGTGGCTGTTCAGGTCTTCTGTATCTTAGCTTCCAGTGCTAGTCTGCTGGTCTGCATCTTCATCCCTAAGTGCTACATTATCATCCTGAAGCCAGAACTGAATACAAAAGAGCAACTAACAACAAGAAGAAATGTAGATATATGAGACAGAGGAATTTGAAATCTTAAGATTTTCCAATATCCATATATAGAAATAGTCAAAGCTGCTATCCATACATAAATATACATATTGAATGATATATTTAAAGGGTGTTTAATATATATTGTCCCCAACCGTATACAGTAAAATTCTGCAATGTCCACTGAGCTTTTTGGGATCTTTCAGGCACCATGTCTATCCAGTACCCTTAGCCTGTCTGAGGCCTGAAATGTCACATTCAGGTTTTTTAAATGTGACTCTTGTGCAATGGGAATCTTGATGATATGCCAGAAATATATAGTTGGTGGGGGTCTCTAAAAATTCAATTCCTTTAAATGTGATCTTTAGGGACAAGATTCTTTCAATCTCTTCCTGGGAGTGAGTCCAAGTCATCTTTTTGCAGCCATCTCGTCCAGCCTTCCTCTGAAAATTGTTTTTTGGAATGAGAAAAGTTAAATGTTTTGTTTACAAACTGTTTATTAGAAGCAGAAACATCACCTTTTTTTTTCTTCCAAAAGAGAGGATGAAAACATGACATTAAGAGCATTCCATAGTGTGAGCTACCTTTTTCACAGATAAATAAGATTATTATGAGGATAGTACTTTTTATGGAGAAGCAAGCAATTTCTCCTCTTGCAGATGAAAACTTGAGCCCAGGAAATGCTTATATTCTCATTAATTACAGTCATTCACTTATTTCTAGTGACACCTACAACATGGGAAGTATGCCATAGAATGATATGGACATACAGGGGGAATGATGGCAGTCTGAGAGGAGATCTCAGTCTCAGTCCCATCAAGGACAATGAAAAGGTCCTTCTGCCTTCCACAACTGTAGTTAGGAACATTGACCTCCCCAGCTGAGAAAAAGTCATCTTTAGATTCAAATAATTGTAATTGAGATGGCAACTCAGATGAATGTTGGGAAAAGTTGGAGAACCTGGTTGATCTCAGATAGCCTAAAGAAATGATATGACTTTCCAGGAGTCATCAAATCCTCTTCTGGAAATATAGGAGGATCTTTCCTTTAGAGCATATAAGACATATCATTTCTACTGGTACCTTCACTCTATATGGTAGTCCTTTGAAAGAAGAACTTCTGTGCAGCTCATCTGTGGATATTGAATTGGCTCTACAGTCCCAGCCTGGAGGGTCAGAGTTCAACACAAGGGGGGCACTGAAAGTCCATTGTTATATTAGCTGTGAGTGTTGTTCTGTGACACTGGTTTTCAATCTCGTGGTGTTTGTCTGCAAAGTCAGTGGAGGCTGCATAGCATAGGGCTTGCCAGAGGCTCTGTTAGAAACTGAAGCTTCTAGTTCCCTTGGCTGGACGTCACAGTGGCTTAGCATTTCTTTCACAGAGTCTTTCTAGCTCTTCCATGGTTGACCTTGAGGTGTCTACTCAGATACCAGAACACATCAGAGCAACTGGCAAAGGCTAAGGAGACCATCCATTCTGATCACAGGTCCTCCTATTTCATTTGGGTCCTGATAATCTCATAATGAGATTCTTAGAATGTGATTCTTGAAAAGACACTGATGACATTTGAGACTTCCACAATAGAAAAACATGGATTCTACAGTAGAGAACGTTCTCCAAGTGGCAGATTTAAGGGTTACAATACTCTTTCCCAGCAGGGTTTGCAGGTAACTTAAAATTCGCAAGTTTATTCAGGTGGGTTCAAGTCTATTTATGGGGTACAGAAACAAATGTTACATGCAGTACATTTGGTCTGTGTAATACATCAGAAAGTAAGTGATTAAACCATAAAACTCAATTTTGTTGGTATTTTTATTTTATTTTAATGTTGCATATTCGATCTAGTTTTTTCTTGATTGTAAGCTACATAGAGTCACCTCTTGTCAAGATGGGCAATATAAATAAATAAATAAATAAAAAATAAATAAAAAAAAATAAAAAAATAAAAAATAAATAAATAAATAAATAAATAAATAAACAAACAAACAAACAAACAAACAAACAAACAAATAAATAAATAAATAAATAAATAAATAAATAAATAAATAAATTGGAGGTGTCAAAACTGTTCTGATCAAAGTCACCATCCCAGGAGGGGAGCTGAAGGTGGCAAGCCTGTTTCCTGGCTCCAACCTCTGATGCCAGAAGGGGGGAGGAGGGAAAGCATCATACATACAGGTAGCCCTCCTGTGTCCCCATCAGTCAGGACCTCACCATGGTGGAGGCTGTACAGGAGCTACAGACAGAGAGGCTTTTTAAGAAAGGGGAGGAGCTGAAGGCCCTGCATGTCCTCCACCCTCTAAAGAATATCGTGGCTAAAGGTTCACACCCAGAAACATCATTTTGGTCTTCGGGAATCCCTACCATATAACATCACACAAACATATAGACTGAATTTTGATCAAGGGGTTTCCACTTTTCAATCCAAGAAAAAGTTTTCTTCTCTCTTAAACCCTTAAGTCAGTTCTCATAAAGTCCTCTGAAGGTTGACAGCAGAGACAGAGATTGACGATCGACTCAAAATGACCCATTGTAAGGATAGAAGGGTCACACTCACCCCTCCAAAGCCAAATCCCCCTTGCCAGACATCTCCAGTCATTGCTTGGTTATGCTCATTGCATGCCAATGGTGACTGAGAATTGGAGTGAAAAAGAGGCCACACAGAATTAACAAACCAAAATAAACATTTAGACACAAACTGTTGCCTTAAACATACACCTAAATGGTTCTGGTTTTTTCGCAGCGGGAAAGGACATGGGATCAAGCTAACTACAATACATCCATATGCCCTGTTATCCCTGATCACAGATCCAAAATTGTGAATCCACTTCTGACGCCAGTTTCAAAACACAGGACCTCATTGCAGTGTTTATTAAACAATATGTTAAATATATTTATTTTGTTTTATCACAACAAATAAAAGAAAAAGGAGAAAGACAAACAAACAAAAAAGATATATTCAGCACCAACAACAAAAAGGAAAAAAGTGACCCAAATATCAAATCAATTTAACATTAAACATATAGAGTCAACCCCACTGGATGCTGAAAAATGGAAAAATGCACTTTGGAGTGGATTCTTCTCCAAAAGAATAGTGAGAAATTCCTTCAAACAAACAAAAAAACCCCCACCCATATCATACTCTCCCAACCCTCATAAAGTAATACGGTTGTTATGAGCATCATAAAAATATCCCGATATAAAAAAAAAACAAAGGGAACCCACAAACATCAAGCAATAAATCTTACTGTCAGGCCTTCAGTAATATTCCTTTTAGGATCTTTGGCCTGCCACACTCTCTCTTATTTTACTATGCCGTTTCATTAATGGGGTAATTGGGAGGGAGAATAGTAAGGAGTAGAATTGTAGAATGTGTTGTTGTCAAAATAAAACATTCCTTTCTAGAAGCCCAAGGTCATTCTTTGTCTCCTCACCTCTGCACCTGACCAGAACTAGATGGATGGAAATGCCAGTGTGGCAGTAGAAGATTGGACCATGTGATGGACTTGTGGGGACAAGATCTTGAATTTTCAATTGGGTGGAAAACCCAGGAAGCTTTCAGATTCTGGTTTTCCACAGATGTACCAAATGATACCATGACAAATCATGGCTTGAACTATCTTGCTTGGCATGTAATGAGTCTATCTCATATATTAGTTTCACCTTTTAAGTTGCATTACTGAAATAAATGAACTTTTGCATGATATTCTAATTTTTCGAGTTTCACCTGTACACTTGCATGAACTGGGCATGGCTAGTCTAGTGAAGAGAAGGATCATATTTGAGGGCTGCCAAGGAGAGGAGGGGATCAAGATATTTTCCAAAACACCTGAAGGCCAGACAAGGGATAATGGATGGAAACTGAACAATTAGAGATTCAACCTGGAAATAAGGAGAAATTTTCTGACAGTGAGAACCATCAACCAATGGAACAGAAGTTGCTTTCAGAAGTTGTGGGAGCTTCATCACTGGAAACTTTCAAGAAGAGACTGGACTGCCATCTGTCAGAAATGGTGGAGGGTCTCCTGCTTTAGAGGGGGTTGGACTAGATGACCTACAAGATTCCTTCCAAATCTGTTATTCTATTATTACACAATTGGACCAATAGAACTTCCATCAAATCTTGATTCCATTTCATTGGATTCTGTCCAAACCTGAAGTCAGGCTCTGGTTAACAGAATTACCTTCATCTCTGATAATTGAAGACAAGAAACAAGTTAAGCTGAAGCAATTAACGTGGAATTCCTCAGCATATGAGGCCCTCTCTCACCAGTTTTAGGGTGATAAGATTGGCAATGATTTGTGTTAGATAAGGTAATGGAAAGGCACACAAGGCTAAAAGGCAACAACAGCTGTTTATTAAAGTGCAACAAGTAAGAACAATCCAGCGAATGTTGAGTCGGACAGCAGCCCTTTTATAGGGAGCTGTAAGACCCTTCGACCAATAGGATTAAACCTTTTCTCCCACCAGAACAGAGAACCTTGGTGGAAACCACTGTAGTAGATACCAGTGTTTAACAATTTGTGTCCCAAATAATAATCACCCCAAATCTCATTTTGGCTATAAGTGAATCAGCTTATAACAGAATTCAGCATGTAGCATCTGAAGGATACTTTGGTCAATAGAACTGAAGCCCCCACTATCTATCTAATATAATTACAGATATGTTATTCCACACATTCAATTCTCAATACGGGGTACACATTTTTTGACTAGGTTTAGCGCACTTGAAAAGGGTCCTGATTCTTTGGAAAAATGAAGAAGAGACATCAATATTTTCCCCAACTTGTTGAGCAACTTTACCTTTGACAAAGCATCTTGCATGATTATAAGTCACTGCCTTTCAAACCATCCCAAATACTTGTCAATGGGATCCTCCTTGGGAAGAACCACCTTACTAACGATCCTCAGATCTGCTGCTAGTTCTCCATTTTGATCCAAGTAGACTTCAAACAGGGAAAGATTGTACAATTCCTTCTTCTTCAGAAATGGATAGAACTAGAATGGAAACATCCAGGAATTTTAAAAGCAGAAATCTTGTTGTTGTTGTTTTTCTTCCTCACGTGACTTTTTCACATTTGAATCCTTCTTCTATGGTTGTTTAATTTCTAAATATATGTGAGTTGGGAGAACAAGTGTTGCCACTATTTTCAAAACACAAGAACAAAGGTTTAGTAGTAGTTCTCGATCACTTAGTATATTGACCAAAATAAAATGAGAAGATATATGTCAACCTTGAAGTGTACCTGGTTGAGGACATCTTTTGGGGTGCATGGTTGCCACAAGGCAGAAGAGGGGACAGGGAAGGGGAAAATTAGATAGCTGGGGTTTTGAGATCAAAACAAAAACTTTTCCTGTGGGAACCAAGGTCATTCCAACAGGTGGCTTAGAGAGGAGGAGTAGAGTAACCAAGAAACCTGCCAGCACCTTTATTGGACAATGTGACTGATGACTTGGAGGACAGGGGAAACTTTCATTTTTTAATTGGGTGAAAACCACGGGACTTTTCAGAGTCGGCTTTCATCATTGTGTCAATATGATGTATCCAAAAAACTGTTCTTTAGGAATCTATCTGCCTCAGAGTTTCACTTTCACTTTCAGGAAAGGTCATATATCAATTGAAGAAAAAACATAAAGAACTAGAGTATTCATAAGCTCCTTGAAAAAAACAGGGTGATTACCAGAAAGCGAGCATTTGTTAAGAAAATAGTTGTAAGGCTAATTTTCATTCAAGTAGAGCAGAGGAGGAGAAATGACCAGATGAAGTAATTCTACTTTATTGTAAACTTATATTAACAATGTGGAGGTCCAAATATTTTAATGAACTATTTGACAGATCTTATCTGAGTTTATTTTTCTGCCCATTATACAGCTGCTGGTTTTCTCCCCCACATCTTATCCAATCTTTCCCTATACAGCATCTCTTTCTCTTGTCCTCCAAATTCATTCCCACATATAATCACACTTCCTTATTAAACTGTGTGAATGCTGATGGTATAACTTTGATTTTAGCAAAGAATCAACAAAATCCTTCCTGATGTGGTGAATGGGGATTTTCATCATTAAGCACCGGATGGCATAATAATTAAGTAGATACAACTGCTTTTAAGATTTTACTCAAATAAATTTTAATCTTACTGATAAAATTGGGGAGTTATGAAAAACAGTTAGACCTTGGTCATTGTTTCGTCTATATTTTCATTAAAAAGGGAAGTAGATAAATCATGATTTTGCAATGCAGAAATTATAATAATGCTTGAACAAAGAATTTTGATCTCCTTTAAAAAATCCCAGCTTCCAGAAAATATAAGTATGATTTTGATTCCCTCCATGCAGATGAAGTTTAATTGAGGATGAGATGCTCTTGGTTAGGCAAATCACTGTCTAAAGCTTGCTTGTCCTTCACCAAGGAATTCTTTGTTCATCTACCCACTTTCAACTCTTGAAGAAGATCTGAGTATATATTTTAGAGCCACACTTGGAATACTGCATTCATTTTTGGTCACCACGATATAGAAAAGATGTGGAGACTCTAGAAAGAGTGCAGAGAAGAGCAACAAAGATGATTAGGGGACTGTAGACTAAAACATATGAAGAACGGTTGCAGGAACTGGGTATGTCTAGTTTAATGCAAAGAAGGACTAGGGGAGACATGATAGCAGTGTTCAAATATCTCAGGAGTTGCCACAAAGAAGAGGGAGTCAAACTATTCTCCAAGGCACCTGAGGGTAGAACAAGAAGCAATGGGTGGAAACTAATCAAGGAGAGAAGCAACTTAGAACTGAGGAGACATTTCCTGACAGTTAGAACAATTAATCAGTGGAACAGCTTGCCTCCAGAAGTTGTGAATGCCCCAACACTGGAAGTCTTTAAGAAGATGTTGGATAACCATTTGTCTGAAACAGTATAGGGTTTCCTGCCTAGGCAGGGGGTTGGACTAGAAGACCTCCAAGGTCCCTTCCAACTCTGCTATTGTATTATTGTATAGGTTCTGAGTATATATATATTAGTATCTGCAACCGTTAAGTTCCAGCACTAGAGTTAAGTGTCAAGAACCTAGACTGCCACCAAATTGCATAGCACCAGGCGACCTTCTCTAGCAAGCTCTGGAGACCATCTGCCACAATGGCAGATAGCAGAGGTCAATTCCTGGGTATTGAAGCATCTTCATTGAAGCATTGAAGAAGCATTGAAGAAGGGACGTGCTGGCACAGTGGTTAGAATGCAGTACTGCAGGATACTTCTGCTGGCTGCTGGATGCCTGCAATTTGGCAGATCGAATCTCACCAGGCTCAAGGTTGACTCAGCCTTGCATCATTCCAAAGTCAGTAAAATAAGGACCCAGATTGTTGGTGGAAATAGGCTGACTCTATAAACTGCTTAGGGAGGACTGTAAATGTGCTGTGAAGCAGCATATACGTCTAAGTACTATCGCTATCTTCCTCCAGCATCACTTTCTGGACATGTCCTAACAGGAAGGATGATAATTGTTATAGAAGAGTGTCTCCAGGGGTGTATATGCAACATTTCACAATAATCCTTTTCTCCAGCTGCCCTTCTGTACATGGAGCCCTGAGAGAGGTCTGAAGAACAAATTATCACTCATAGTAGTTATCACAAACCCAGACTTTGAGACGTCTACTGCTACTTTTCCAGTGACTGCCTTTGATATGATGTCAGACTGAGGCAACATGGAATGGATCTTGCATTAGAAAAAGATACAAGCCTCTACTCATGCTGAATTCTTTGCACAAGATTTAGGACACAGGCAGGTCCTGTGCTGCTGAGTGTACTTTTCCCTCTTTCCCAGTTGAAGCTCAATTTGTTTCTGTTGGAAAAAGGAAAGTAACTGGATATTCCATTTTCTGAGAGTGCTTTGAAATCATCTTCCAATCACTGGAACCTGGCAATTGATTCAACTCCATGAATTATGGACCTCCTCATTCTGCTTTCGATGCTACTGGTGTCCCAGACAGTCTCTGGAAAGCTTAGAATGAAGTGCCCACTGAATATGGTGCACCTGGATAGAGAAAGACCATGGAGCTACTACAGGCAAGGAGACCATCTCATTGGTATGGTCACCAGTGCAGTAACACTAAACCAGAAAATATTGGTTTTCAACCAGCTTCCTCATAGTCAGTCTTACTTGTAAGTCATTCAGTGTGATGAAATTGTATTCCTTCCATCTACAGTTCTAACTCCTTCTTTTCTCCTCATTCTGCTTACTATACTATATTTCAGGAAGTGATTAATTTTATTGCTTGATTTCCATGTGTTTCCTCTTTTGTCTTATTTAGGGGAAGAGACACAAAGATGGAGATGAAAAAAAAAATACCTGAAAGAAATCCACATTATTTTCCTCTCCATGTCCAATCTAGAATACATGAAAACTGACTTTTGTTTAAAATAGCGATTGTTGCAGTTAATCCTGACCAGCTCATTTCCATATTTTTATAACTGCTCATTGATGTTCAGTGCCTGATCCTTACAGGAATAGAGGATGAATTGTTTTTAGAACAGCTTTTCTGGATCACTTAGGAAATATTCTCTTCCTTTCATGAGGGCTGTGAGAGGAATTATTTTGCAACCTGGGTACTGTGCTGATGAAAATTGCTGCTGCTATAAATAATAGACTATTTGTGATTCTTATTTGCTTCCCATTTCCTCAACATTTACAAATATTAGTTTTTTATATAAAGATTTTATTTTTTAAAAATGTAAACATTCCTTTTTTCCTCAAACAAATCTTCAATAACCATCAACATTTACAACATCACTCACATTGATATTAATTCTCTAATCTTAGCATTGTAGTATATTAAACAGTTGAACATGGTAAACCTGTTCATTTTTCCTTCTCAACATATCTTCTAATTAAAAAATGTGCTAATAACATTAAATATAATAATCATTATCATCATAATATTAATAAATCATTATTTACATCTCTATCTTATTTTCTGCTCTTCTTTAACCTACTTCTTTTGATATCCAACTTCCTTTTTTATTCTCTAACCATTGATAACATAATTCCCATATTATACAATATTCAGTTTGTTCTTTCTCCTTAATTGCCAGGGTTAATCTGTTCATTTCTGCACATTCTAATATTTTCTGAATCACCTTCTCATCAATAGGGATCTCTTCACTTTTCCAGTGTTGCACAAATATAATTCTAGCTGTAGTTAATACATGAATAATTAAATATGTGTTCTCTTTACTATAAGTTTCAGGTAGAAATATTTCTAATTTTAAATCAATGTGCTGTTTTATCATCTTTTCCAACCATGTATGTATTTTTGTCCATCATGTTTTTGCTTCTACACATATCCATCACATATGGACCCAGATATCTGATGGCACTTCCAACATTTAACTGACTTATCTTTAAACCTCATTTGCCAATCTTGCCAGTGCAAAATGCCATCCATAAAAGATCTTATACAAATGTTCTTTATATGCAGTTGACATTGTTAATTTATAATTCCTATCCCACAATTTCAGCCATTTGTCTAGTTCTATTGTATCACCAAAAAATTTTGTCCATGCTATTATTGTCTCCTTTACTTGTTCGTTTTCCAATTTTATACCCAGTAGGTAGCTATACAGTTTCTTTATCAATCTTTCTTCTGTTCCTGTTAGTATCTTATCTAATTCTGTTAATTCTTTATGAAAACCATATAATCTAGCATCTTTCTCATATCTAGAATGTATCTGCACTTGTGAATACCATGCCATATCAATCCCTTGCTCACTCAGTTCTTGTTTAGTTTTGAGTTCCCACTTTTTATTCAAGATATCTTTATATCTAACTATTGCCCATGTTAATAACATTTGAGTGAATCAGTGCTTCCATCGTTGAAAGCCAAACTGGTATCCTCAAATAATGTTGCTCTTTAATTTTCTCCCATTCTAATATTAATGCATTTCTTATGTAACGTCTTTGAAAAATATTAAATGTGGATGGTGACTATCATTTGCCCCTTGTTTTCGATCAATATTGACTTCAGACTCCATAGTCATGTGTTGATAAAGAGGATGAAATAGGAGGGGGGTATTGTATCACTGCTGTTCATCATGCTTGTATTAACCAAAGCATTTTTTTTTTACTTTAGTGAATCTTATACTGCCAAAGGAATAGAACGTTTTATTTTCACCATTCAAGTGATCAACAAGAATATCCAGCTCCTATGCAATCTCACACTTGGCTACAATATCCACGACAACTATTTGAACACACTAGGCACTTCAGAAGTCTTGCTGGACATGCTCTCTACCGGAAAAGCCAATGTTCCCAACTACAGCTGTGGAAGGAAGGACAACATTTTGGCTCTTCTTGATGCAGCTCACAGGGAGAATTCCATCCAGATGTCAACATTAGTAGGCCCCTACAAAATCCCACAGGTTTGTGTGCATGTTTCTCTATACATAGTAAAGAGAGTGGGGTGATATTGGATATATTATAGATACATTTATATCTTCTCTATGGAGTTCAAGAGCTGCCTTTCGCTATATTCATTGTAGGAGTCATGGTTGGGAACTGGAATACACATTAAGATGGCAGCATGTATCAAAATAGTCATATGCTCGCATCTCTATTGCTTTGGGGGCTTCTGCTGCATACTTGTGAAGGCGAGGAGAGGCTCCATGTCCAACCAAAGGGTCTTCTGTAGAATAGAAAAGTACAGCACTGATAGAAAGCTCACATTTTATACATGATCTTAGAAAAATGATAGTAATGCTGAACAAATGCTATGTTCATGAATATAATTGTGGAAGAGGTGATCTGCATACATCAAAGAAAAGGACTGAGGTACTTGGCTTTAAATTCACAGATTTTCTGGATAAACATTTAAACTAAACAATGGGGATAGAGAGTTTATTGATACAGACGCTTTTGCCCCCAGAAAATCTAAAATTAATAAAGTAATCAGTGCTTGTAACATAAATGTTTGTGTGAGTAAGAATATCAACCTTGCTGTCAAGCAGTGGTGGATTATGGATCCCATCACAACCCATACGCTGTGCATGAGGCTGGACTTTGTAGTGCACACCACCACCCTGCGACACCCAACTGCTTGGCGGAGGTCACGCAGGTACAGCATGCTGTGCACGTGTGTGCAATTAGCCCATTTGCATCAAAACCCGATAAGGAATGCGGGCAGCAGGTGGGCCAAAATAGCCACCATTCCGGTATGGTGGTCGCTGCTCCCAGTTACCACTGGTACAGCTGTACCGGGCCGTACTGCCCTGAATCTACCACTGCTGTCAAGGAAAATCAAGATTTTGATAATGTGTGGTATACCATATACACAGTTGTGGGATTCAGCCTGTTCGGACCAGTTTTGGTAAACCGAATGTTAATTTTACCTCTGGTTCAGCAGACTGGTACTTCTGGTGACCAGCTGGCACCGCCCCATCCCGCTTTTCCCAGGAGTCCCCATGCAGCCCGTTTTGGATTCCAAGTAAGTGCAGGGGTGATAGAGTCTGGGAAGGTGGAGAACAGCCCCTCCACAGCCCATTTTTGTTCCAAGGCGGCTGTAGGGAAGCCTACTAGGCCAAAAATGGGATGCAGGGGAGTGCAGCATAGCTCCCTGCAGCCTGTTTTTGCTCCCAGGAGGCTGCAGGGAGGCCTACTAGGTCCAAAACGTGGTGCAGGGAGGGCAGTGCCCCCCATGGCCCATTTTTGCTCCCAGGAGTGTGTGCAGGAGGCCAAGTGCTGCCTGTCAGGCACCCTAGCCATGGCGAGCATGGCCATACCCACCCAGCCGGTCATTAGAACAGAGAACCAGTTGTTAATTTATTTGGAGGGATGAAACCCACAAATGGGATACACAGCTAGAGCAATTTAAATTGTTTAATAGATACAAACCAAATAAAAGAGGAGGTGGATTTGCACTATATATAAGAAATAACTAAATATCTACAGAAATAAAACACAAGAATGATGAACATTATCTTGATTGCATGTGGGTCAATATAAAAGAAGGGAAATGATATTGCCACAGGTGTATGCTATAGGCCACCCAACCAAAAAGAGGACATAGATGAACTTTTTGCTAATCAGTTAACTAAGGTATGTAGAAAGCACAAACACAATAGTAATGGGGGACTTTAACTACCCTGATATCAACTGGGAGACAAACTCTGCACCAACTGGAAGATCAAACAGTTTTGTACCAAACCTAGCAGACAATGTTTTCTCCCAAAAAAATAGAGAAGGAAACTAGGGGTCTTATTGGACTTAATTCTCACTAACAAATGAAATGATGGAAGGTATTCAAACAACAGGAACCTGGGGGGGGGGGGGGGGGCTGCAATTTTTTAAACAATTGTTTCTTTGCCCTAACGTCTGGCTGTGTGGGTGTGGCCAGGTGGGTGTGGCCAGTTAGGATTGGTTTGGGCTAATCCCATCACTGGCTGGCTCCACCCCGACACATGTTCTAGGTTATTTTTTGGGCCACTTTTGAGGCTGTTTTTTGGACCATTCTCAGGCTGTTTTTCAGGCCATTTTTTGGGCCATTCTTGGCTTTTTAAAGGTCATTGTTGACCTTTAAAAGGCTGTTTTGGGGCCATTTTGCATGATTTTAGGCCCTTTTCAGGCCTTTTTCTGGTCATTTTCCAGGCATTTGGGGGTCATTTTTCAGAGATTTTTTGGGCCATTTGGGCTGGTTTTGAGGCTGATTTTGAGGCTGGTTTTGAGGCTGGTTTTGAGGCTGGTTTTGAGGCTGGTTTTGGCCATTTCCCAGGCCATTTTTGGGCCATTCAGCCCAAAATTGGCCAAAAACAGCCTCAAAATTGCCCCCCAAATGCCTCCAAAATAGCCTGAAAATGGCCTAAAAATTAGCCTAGAAAATGGCCCCAAAACACCCCAAACTCAACCAAAATTTGCCCCCAAAAGTCTCTAAAATGCTCCCCAAATCACCAAAAATAGCCCCCCCCAAAACCTGAACACCGCCTGAAAATGGCCAAAGATGGCCCCCAAAACTAGCCCCAAAATGGCTAAAAAATGGCCCAGAAAAAGGGTGGGGGCAGGGCCAGCCAGTGGTGGGATTAGCCAGTTTGCTGAACTGAGCAGAATTTTAACAACCAGTTCTCCCGTACCGGTCCAAACTGGCTGCAACCCACCTCTGATCTTGCAATATTGAAATTCCACATTATGCAAGCAAAAGCAATAGAATGAAGTCAAACTAGAATCTTGGACTTTAAGAGAGCTAATTTCAATAAACTTAGAGAAGAAACTTGGGAAGAATTCCATGGATGAGAATCCTGAAGGGAAAAACAGGATGAAAGTTAAGTCTCAAAATGAACTAAAGCTTGTGACAAAAGTCAAAAATAATAAAAAAGAGCTCTTTCATCATGTTAAAAACAAGAAAAAAAGGGAACGATTGGTCCATTAATGGGAGAATCTGAATATTTCAGAATCTGAAATATAGAAGCAGAGAACGATGTAGCAATCTTCCAAAATTAAGTATACAATATGGCTATTTATTGGAACAATATACTTCAGTTAATGGCTACACATGTCAGTCTCATTACATTAAATTATAGGAGTGATTAAGAAATATAATTTGAATGTTGATTGTTATTCTTTTAGTTAATTTGTTTCTCATCTTACATTTTATATAAAGTCTTTTTAATATTCTATGTAATATTTTAAATAGTGGCCAATAAACAAACTATTCTAAGATGTTTATCAAAACAAAGTTGGATTGTCATCATTGCTTTTGCAGATCAGTCATAGAATGGCTTCAGACATGCTGAGTGATAAAAGTAAATTCCCTTTTTTCCACCGGATGCTCCTCAAAGAAGGGTTTCAGTATTCAGCAATTGTCCAAATGCTCCTGTACTTCAGGTGGACCTTGATTGGCCTCCTTGCTCCAGACACAGAGGAGGGAGAGAATTTCCTCAGGATTTTGCCTCCTTTGCTTCTCAGGAATAGAATTTGTGTTGTTATATCACAACAATTCTCAATGACTGGACATCGAGTACCCTTCAAGGATTCCAGCTTTTCTCAGTGGAAACAAGTCAATGTCTTTGTTCACTTCACAGAACACATTATTGTCTGGAGCACATTTCATATTTTTCATCTAACAATTGACACTTTGTCAGGACCCATTAGAGAAAAAATCTGGATCACCACAACTTTGGGGAACTATTTAATAACTCATGGTGGATATCACAAATACATTCACAGTATTTGGAGCTTTGAATTTATGCAAAAAATAAGCACAAACTATGGTGCTTTTGAACCCTTTTCCTTTGTAGACTCCCAGTATGAAGACAAGAATTTTCAATGCTCTTTTCCAAAGGATCTTTTTTCTGTCAAAGGCCGGAAAAGATGCATCCAAAAAACTCCAGTGGAGACAGAGAATGAATTGAATGGGATATTGGTTGAAAACAGTGACTCTGTTTACATTATCTTTATGACTTTGGCCCACGTCTTGAAGGCTGCATATTCGTCCAGATCCTGGAGGAGAAGGAAGGAGGACCAAGAGACACTGGAGGCTCTGAGGCTGCAATCGTGGGAGGTATGGGGTACCAACAAGGATCCAACAAACTCAATTCCTCTGGAGAAGGAATCCATTAGAGAAAGAGGGGAATCATATCAACCTCTGGGATTCCCACCACCTAGCACCAGTTCAGTCCTTCCCCCTATCCCGTGACAGACAGAGAGAGAGGGAAGGAGGGAGAGGCAGAGAGAGGGACAAGAGAAAGAGAGAGGGGGAGGGAAAGAGAGAAGAGAGGGGTGAAGGGAAAGAGACACACACACACATAGAGTGAGAGGGGAAGATGAGATACAGAGAGAGGGAGAAAGAAAGAGAAAGAAATTAGAGAGAAATATGAGAAAAGGATGAGAGAGGGATGGGGAAATAGATGAGAGAGAGGGAGAAAGAGAGAGATAAGAGCGAGGGAAAGGGGAAAAAATCATACATGAAAATTCTAGGTAGGAATGAAGGTGTCTGCTTTTAAAACTTCTGGATGTTTCCATTCTAGTTCCATCCCTTTCTGAAGAAGAATGAGTTCTACAATCTTTCCCACTGGAATCTTTACATGGATCATAATAAAGAAATAGCTGCAGATATGGACATCGAGTTCATGGTGATTTCACCCGAGGGGGATTCGATGAAAAGCAAACTGGGGAGTATTGAAAGAGGGAGCATTATTATTAACGAACTTGCTCTTTCATGGCTAAATCTGCACAACAAGGTGGGTCAAATATTGCTGTGTTTTGTCTTTTTTTGTAAAGATTGTGACACATTTCAAGTGTGTTAACTCGAGTCGCTGTGGCAGATGAGCCTCACTGGGAGGTGAATGTACAGAAGAGAAAACTTAACATTTTGTTAGGTGGATTATGGGAACTTCAATACTATTCAAAAAAGTCTTCTTCAGATGCTGTGATAATGAATATGATTTTAAACTGATTTAGTCATGTCCAATATTGGATGCTGGATGATTATTCTTTAGGATGAAGACCATGGATCAGGTTGATGAGAAATATTGAAGTGCGGGCAGTTGCTAATAGCCTCAGGTTCTTTTAATCAGTGTCTGCATTAAGGTTTGGGCTGAATCAGATGAAATATGGTCATGACTGGTTAGAGGTCCTGTTGGTCCACATGAGGAATAAGCCTCACTTTCCTTGTCCACGTGGACCAGGTGTCAGAGTTCCAAATATCATCCAGAAATAAATCAAGAGTCCAAGGCAGAACTATCCTTAAACTTCCAATTTAATAAGAGAGACATGTTGGCACAACTGTGGAAATCCCAAATCTGAAAGCTTCCTGGGTTTCCACCCAGTTTGAAAGTTCATGATCTTGTCCTCAGACCCATAAATCCATCACATGGTCCAATCTTCCTCTGCCACACTGGCATTTCCACCCATCTGGTTCCAGTCAGGTGCAGCGATGCAGAGACAAAGAATGACCTTGATTTCTAGAAAAGAATTTTTTATTTTGAAAACAAACACATTCTAGTCCTTACTATTTCCCCCTCCCAATAACTACACTAATGAAACAGCATAGTAAAATAATAGAGAGTGTGGCAGGCCAAAGATCCTAAAAGTAATATAACTGCAGGCCTAACAGGTGGCCCCTCCTCAGAAGAAAAACTTTTCCTGAAAAGAGAATAACATAAAAGTTAACATAACAAAATTAACCACCTCTTCCCACTCTCCCATGTGGGACCCTTTGGCTTATCGGGAAACTTCTTGTGGAATTGTTTTACTAACTTCTCCACTTTTAGGTTCCAGCTTTTCACCCAAGTAGCTTCGGACAAAGGGTAACCCTTCCAATGCACTAAATACTGGAAGTGACCCCTATACAGCCTGGAGTTTAAGATTTTTTTCACCTCATAATGTGTTTTCCCTTCTACCACTACAGGAGGAGAGAAAACTTGGGTGGCTGCTCTTATGCTAGACCCAATTACTGGCTTCAACAAGCTACAATGAAATTCTGGGTAAATTTTCCCTAGACTTCTGGGTAGACTGAGTTGAACTGTAACTGGATTAACTATCTTCACTATTTGGATTGGACCTACTCTTACTCCTACTCTTGTCCCATTTGCTGAAGATGAAAAGAACTATTTTTGAGGGACAAGTTCTCCTGCATCTCATTTCACCTCAGTTCTAGAAAGTAGGCAGTCAGTTTTAATCTTATTTGAGAACCATGTGAATTTAGGAAAGAAACAGACTACTTTTTAAGGATTCTTCCCTTTATATCTTAATTGAGGGATTGTTTTAGACTCCTTTCAAATGGAAGTAGTTTTACAATGTTTTATATACACCAGACAAAGCCATCCAGATCCTACTGTTTTGAAATTTCTTTCTTTATTACTGTTATTTTATTTAAGAAATCTAATATAATAAAATTTAATAAATTGTCAGAGTATGAATATTCTTAGACTGGAATAGTTCAGCCAATGAATAGGCATAGCAACTGGGTCAGACAATGAGGGCTGTTTTGGAAACAGAAACTTAAGCTTGGATTCTGGGCGGGACATAACTGAAAACTGAATCTGAAACTAGTCTGTAAGCTCTGAGCTCTGAGTCTGCTGCTCTGAGAAGTAAACTAGTCTAAACTTCTCTGTCTGCTCTGAACTCTGAGATGAAACTATTCTATCTTGCTTGTGTTCTGCTTCTAACTTCTATCAAGTTGAAAGAAACTACTATTGGTATTGTACATTTATTCATCTGTTACTATGTATATAAAGAAGTTAATGAATCCAACTGAAAGTTATCTGTGTGTGCTTTCTGAGTTTGAATTTCCTGCCAGAAACTCTGACATAAATCTTTTACAGCAATTTCTTTTCCAACATTTAATGCAAAAGCATCATACTGTACTTTAAAATCATAGTTCTGTTAACAAGGCTAGGAGGAGGAATCAAACTGGTTGTCACTTAAGGCTGAAATCTTTTCAATTCCATCCCTCCAGATTTTCTTAAATAGAAAAATCATTTATTTAGAGACCAAAAGCAAAGAGGACTAAGTAAATGAACAATCTGCTAGTACTCACCTCTCCTAAATCTGTTTGGAATGAGTCAATGATTTCATATTTATCTAAGTGAAGCCCAGAAACTATTTGGCTAATTTTAATATCTACCTCCATTTTCATGCATGCTTCATCCCAATATATTTTCTTTTGCATTTCTTCTTTTTCTGCTTAGTCTCTGCTGCAGTCCCAATGTGTGGAAAGTTGTCATCCTGGATTTGTCAAGCAGAAGCGAGAAGGAGAGCCTGCTTGTTGCTATGACTGCATTCCTTGCCCTGAGGGGACCATCTCCATTCATGAAGGTGGGGGACACCAAGTAAAAGAGAGGAATAGCAGAAGTGTTGGGAATATAATCTAATGATTGGGTTGGCAATATATAAACATATAGCAATCCTGTACCTGTTTCTTTAAATCATACTGTAAAATGTGATTGGCTGCTGTTTTCCTCAATCAGATATAAGAGGGAGCCAGAATGACTGTTAGCTCTCTGTTTGTTAGATGCTGGGCTGATCTGATCTGAGTGTTTTTGGAAGCTGGCTGTTAGAAAGTGCCGTGAGCTATTGTAACGTTTGCAACTGCTAGCAAATTTTGAGTAACAAACTGTTTATATGATTATGGACTATGTTATTTGGATTATCCCTTAACTGAACGACATTGATGACTGACTGTCTTAACCATGTATAACTTGGACTGTTTGATGGACTCTGATACCTCTATTTCCATGAAAGTAAAAGCGTCTTTAAACTGCAGTGTCTCTGTATGCTGGTTTGTGTGTTCTCCAACACAACTCTCACAACGCTTCTCTGAACGCACTCACTCTCTCAACATGGAGCTTACCTAGCAAAAAGCATCTTGAGGGAAGGCCTAGGAAGAGATAGGAAGGTGAACTCTCTTCAGCTTTTTAGTGGGATTCCTGATTATTTGCAGAACTAACTTTTTTCTAGCTAATTCAATGTCAAAAGATAGGAATCCAGAATCAAGTATACTAAGAAGTGCCATCTGACAAAATCCAGGAAATATGTCTAAAAGAATTAACTGATTTATTATCTACCTCTAACAATGTTGATTCTGCAAATTACACAAGAAATCATAGAGGTTCCAGAACTTTTTCCAATTTTATAAACTATAAAAATATGGTTTTTTAAAAGAAAATGTTATTCTTCTTGCCTTCTTTCTGTAGAGATTTTAAGTAATGCTTTTCTGAAAATGATGCTAGTAAGACTTTTTGTCCTAAGAAATTATTTCTTGAAATGTGAAAGTATATATATATATATATATTGTTTTACTCAGATACAGAAAAATGCACCAAATGTCCTGATGAAAAATATCCAAATGAGGACAGAATCCAATGTCTCCCCAAAGGTATATCCTTCCTTTCTTATGAAGAACATCTGGGAATCATTCTGGTCTCTTTTGCCCTATTCTTGTTCTTAGGCACAGACCTTGTTTTAATCATATTCCTTAAACATCAGGAAACTCCCATTGTGAAAGCCAACAACCGAGATCTCTCTTACATCCTCCTTGTCTCCCTCCTGCTTTGCTTCATGTCTCCTTTTCTCTTCATTGGTCAACCAAGGAAAGCCACCTGCCTTCTCCGACAAACAGTTTTCAGCATCATCTTCTCAGTTGCTGTTTCTTCTCTCTTGGCCAAAACCACCACAGTGGTGCTGGCTTTCCTGGCTACAAAACCAGGAAACCAAGTGAAGAGATGGTTGGGAAAGAGCTTGGCCAACTCCATCATCTTTTCTTGTTCTAGTGTTCAAATTATGATCTGTTCCATCTGGTTGGGAATTTCTCCCCCATTCCCTGACTCAGACTTTCAATCTCAGCCTGGAGAAATCATCCTGCAATGTAATGAAGGCTCTATTTTCATGTTCTACGTCACTCTCAGCTACATGGGCTTCCTGGCTGCCATCTGCTTCACAATGGCTTTCCTGGCCAGGAATCTCCCTGGAGCCTTCAATGAAGCCAAGCTGATCACCTTCAGCATGCTGGTCTTCTGCAATGTCTGGATCTCTTTCCTGCCCACCTACCTGAGCACCAAGGGGAAATACATGGTGGCTGTTCAGGTCTTCTCCATCTTGGCCTCCAGTGCTGGTCTGCTGGTTTGCATCTTCATCCCCAAGTGCTACATTATCATTCTGAGGCCAGACTTGAATACAAAGGAGCATCTTACGACCAGAAGAAATGTATAAATGTGAGTTAGAAGAATTTCCACTCTCAACACATTCCAACAGGCCAAGCATAGAAATTGTTTCAAGCTGCCCCCCCTTTACTACATGAGCTGGTGCAACAATTTTGAGTGAAATAATCAAAGGGCAATTGGAAGATAAGGTTCTCCATCCTTATCCAGTATAATTTCAAGATGTGGATAATCTGGTGTTCTGTCCTCATTACACATTAGTCTTTGTGCAGCTCAACATGCAGCTAAATCCACCTCTCCTCTAGTAATTTTATGTTGTGCTCAATATAACAATTAATGAAAACAAGTATTTTAATGCCCACCAATGATTCTCTATGTCTGGGATGTGGATTTATCCTTGGATGATCATGTGCCACAGATTAAGATGGATTCTTCTTTGTGCTTCTCCAAATGCTAAAGGAAATGGTGTCTGTTCACAATGTGCACTTGTTTGAGAGTGTAGGCTGATGGGTAAAATGGGTTGGGTCAGCTTCTAACAATTGTCTCTCTGCCTACTAGATGGGGCTAGAGAGCAACAACAGTATATAAAATTTATATGCTGGGGCATGATATTTGGATTATCCAGCTGGTCAAATTATGCAGAAATAAAATAAAAGGGGACCTGAAATCCAGCCAAATAAGAGTTTTACAAAACAAGTCCTAAAGAATTGAGAGTGAAAGGATTAGAGTGTGCACAAAGTGTAACTAACTGAGCTTTTGATATTCTTGCTGAGATCATTGTAGCCTAAAATGCACCACCTGCAGAGTTTAAAACCACAGGCTAAATGCCAAGTTTAGCATTCCTAAGTAGCTTTGGTGTAACTTTAACATATGTATTCTGTCTACTGTAACTACATAATATATGTAGAGATAGAAGCCCTCGCAAGCGCCAGGCTAAATGCCAGAAAATGTGTAATCCCTTATTCCTTGGGAGCCCTATTGTTCCTAAACTCTGGGGAAATCATGAGCTTTGCATAAAACAGTGGATAAGAAATGATGTTTCTAAAACAATGATGAGCTATGCATGAACTATGTGTAAACTATAAAAAGAAGAAAAAGTTTTAACTAGTATGCCTGCCTTTTCTCTCCCTGCCTTGCTGTTTGAGGCAGCAGATGAAGGACACATGGTTTTACTTTTGATCAAAAATAAAGCTGAATTTCAGTAGCCTCATTTTGAGAGTCTCTTAGGAATTAATTTAAATTCTGAGCTGCATAACCGCTAACCTAACAGAGAGTATCCATATTTAAGTGTTCCATAAATGTGGTGTAAAGGAGGGAGGCGGGATTGGGCAGAAATACTCCTTACTAAATCACAACAATTCATCCATCTCATTCTTCTGAAGGTAGAAGACTTTGGAGGTCTTCTAGTCAAAACCCCTACTGTCAAATCTCTTTTTAAAAACCTCCAGGGTTGGAGCACCCACAACTTCTGGAGGCAAGTTGTTCCACTGATAGATTATTCTGTCATGAAATTTCTCCTTAGTTCTAGGTTGCTTCTCTTCTTGATTAGTTTCCATCCGTTGCTTTCTGCCTTCTGGTGCTGTGGAGAATAGGTGACTCCCTCTCCTTTGTGGCAGACCCTCAAATATTAGAAGATTGCTATCAGACTATATTAACAATGGGAGGGTCCAAATCTTTTAATGAACTCTTTTGACAGATCTTATCTGAGTTTCTTTTTCTGCCTGTTATGCAGCTGCTGGTTTCCTCCTCCTCATCTTATCCAATCCTTCCCTATGAAGCATCTCTTTCTCTCGTCCTCCAAATTTATTCCGACATATCATCATGCTTCCTTATTAAACTGTGTGAATGCTGGTGATTTTAGCAAAGAATCAACCAAATCTTTCTTGATGTGGTGAATGGGTATCTTCTTGAGCACTGGATAGCATAATAATTAAGTGGATACAACTGCCTTTAAAATTGTACTCAAATAAATTTTAATCTTTCTGATAAAATTGGGGAGTTATGAAAAACAGACCTTGGTCACTGATATTTCTATATTTTCATTAAAAAGAGAAGTAGATAAATCATGATTTTGTGATGCAGAAATTATAATGCTGCTTCAACAAAGTGATTTTGATCTCCTTTAAAAATTCCCAGCTGATTTTGAGATAGAGAGAGGTGCAAACGTAAAATCCAGTTGGAAACTAATTTTGAACACCTAGGACTTGATATATCATTGCATTTTGTATAACACAAATGAATGTCAGCCACAATCTACATCTTTCTTTTAAGATTTCATTTATAGTTTTTCAAATATTATTCTATATATAGAGAGATTGCTGATTATAATAAAGTAATAGTAATGTTTTAATGATTTGAGAATAATCTGATAATTTGATAATGTCATGAATCATGCAGTGGATTTATACCAGGTCTCCTAACAGGCACCACACTTGGAGAAGACATTGCACAACATTTTCATCAGCTTTAGTCAAGGACAAAGAAGGGGAGGAAGAGATCAGTTTTTAACCTTGAGGAAAAAGAACAAGGAGAAGAGCCATGTAGGTTTAGAGGAGCTTAAAATCTGAAGGAGTTTCTCTCTTCCAATAAGTATAATAAGATTTTATAGAGAAGCTTAAGATCTTAAACAACTAAGCTCAGAGAGCCCCAAAGACCCTGAAAGGATTTTATAGTTTGATGTATCCCTGTTGGGATCCCTTACTTTCCATGGATTCAGCCTTGGAGCCCCCAACCACTCTTCTCCCATCTTCCTTCTCCTTTGGGATTTTGATGCAGCATTTAAAGCATGGGCCAGGATCTTAATGACACTGTATGTAACACCGTCATTTGAGATCCGCATCTTATTCTGTTTGTCTTGGTTTCCAGTGGGGCTTTCTGGGTACATCTTCTTCGGCCTTTGACAGAAAAGATGTATTTTGAAACAGAACAGTGAAAATACTCATCTTGAAATTCAGGTTCCACAAAGAAATATTGTTTATAGGTATCATCTTTGTGCCAATTCTTTTTCCATTGAAGAGGAAAGGTCCAAATACTATGGATGTACTTGAGACGCCTGTCCTTTCCCATTGAATATGCTCCAACCACTGTCATTATGCAGACTTTCCCTTCAATGGGGTCCTGGCAAACACATAAATGTTAAATGAAAAGGAAGAATTCTGTCAAAGGGAAATTCATATTCCATGAAGTAAAGAAGGATATTGACTTGTCTTCACTTAGAGAGGGCATCCCTAAGGGTTGCTGTGTGTCTAGTAACTGATAATTGTTGTCATATAACAACACAAATTCTATTCTTGACAAGCATAGGAGTAAAAGTTCTCATGAAATGCTCTCCCTTTTCTGTATCCGAAACAAAGAGACCAATCAGGGTCCATTCAAAATGGAGGAGCAATTGGACAATTGAAACCCTTCTTTGGGGAATATCGGATGGAAAAAAAGGAATTGACTTTTATCACTCAGAGTCTCTGAGGCAATTCTATCACTCATCTGTAAAGAGCAATGAAGAATTCTGTGTTATATTTGGGGTTTATCAAGTCTAATTTTTTAGCTTTTAATAAACTCAGCTTTTTTCTCATGCACTTATTAGAACAGTTTATTGTTGATTAGTCATTAGACCATATCAATATACAGAATATAAAGCACAGAACATTAACAAGCTCATATATAAAAATAGAATTTAAAACATTAAGAAGAATAGAATAAGCATAAAGAATAAAAATAATATTTCATATCATCTCCAGGATTTACTGCAATCAAACCACATAAGATTTCATCTGAATTAATTTCTGCCAAAAAGGGCTATATTATATATAATTCCTGAATTCTGACCACACATGAAATATGTTGTTTTAATATTTAAATCTATCTCTGGAACTCCACAAAAACAACTATATTCATTGTAAGGGATTTGGAATCTTCAACTCAATTTGGAAGCAGCTAATGCATTTCAATGTGCCAACCTTATGAGGATGGCTATGTCTTTATTGTTTTAAAAATCTTGGATTCTATCCGCAGCATTTTTTTAAAAGTTTTTTCTCCAATTGCATAAAGACAGAGTGACCACAGTTCCCAATATGAATTGCCAGTTGTATGATTCAAGAACTTTTTAATTGAAATTTATTTGTTCTAACAGATTTTTTGGGGACTTGTGACTTTCCATACAATTAATTTTATATAAAAAAACAATTATATGCCTTAATGTTATAAATTTTAGAAATTCCCAATTCAGCCCTGAAGGCAGCAGCTGAACTCCGTTTATCCACCCACAAGATAATTCTCAGGTGATGTGATCAAATTTGTTCAAGTAGTGGTATAAATTAAATCCCAAAGTTGAGCTCAATATAAAATGCATGGTGGTAACTTTGGCTTTTTACACTTTAATAATTCAGGCTAACAAGGCTGCATAGCTATGATTTTTTACAAAAGTTTTAACAGCGTGTTTACTTGTCCCTTTGATCTAAATGACCTCCATTGATGTTGAGGGAGACAAGATCCAGTCACAGAGAAAAATACCCAGGTAAGGAAAGGTGTGAACTTGCTTTATTGGCTCATCATCAAATAGCCCTATATGGAAATATGTCATTTTCCAAAGAACCTAACTTTTGATTTTGACTTATCAATAATCAGATAATTCTTATGAGAATAGGAGCCAAGTCTTCTTAACAGTATATGAAACCCAAATGTCATATTGGCAGCTCCCTTCTCTTATCTTCTGGTAAGGATCAGTCCTACTTCTCAGGGCTCCATTGAGCCCAAATCACACTCTCTAACAAATGAATAAAGAACATGGAATAATTGGGATGGAAGGTATCTTGGAGATTTTCTAGTCCGACATGTTCCATTGATTAATTGTTCTCATGGTCAGTGCTTGTAGAGAGGGCATTGAACAGGATCAACATTCTGAGTTCCATTGAAAGAGCAATCAGTTTCTTCCCTGTTTCTTACTTTGTTAAAGCAAATACTCTAAAAGAAGAAAAACATTATTTCCTCTGATTGATATTTTTAGAATAAGATTGTTCAAGATGACACAATTGTCAATACTGGGTCAAATCTGGTTCTTCTGCAAGGAATGCACTTTCCATCTCGGGCATTTCATGCTGGATGAACATGCGGGCAGTGGCGTGAGCTCTCGGCTATCTCCGTGAGCAGTCCACCACCACGAGGACCGTGGTAAACCCCGAAGACAGAGGCAATTCTGCCAGAAAGTCCATGGACAAGGCTCCCCAGGGTCTGTCTGGGGTCGGTAATGGCTGAAGCAGCCCTGGAGGAGCTCCCGTTGCTGACTTGGCCTGCCGACACAAGAGGTGATGTACGTCTGTACATCGTGTCATAAAAGGGGCCACCAGAAGGTATGGGAGACCAGGTTCAAAGTCTTGAAAAGCCAAAATGTCCCGCTGCCAGATTGTCATGGCACTGGGAGAGAATAAATCCCCGGAGGGGCCCCGCGGGCACAAAGAGCCTGTCCTGGTAACTGAAGAGGTCATCGTCCAGGTTTGGTCAGATACCATGTGGTCAGTTGAGGAAAGGGCCAATATTATCATGCCTTAATCCCATCCCCCTGGAGCTGAAGGGGAGAACTCTTTATTATTTAAAGGGACTAGCTCAGGCTTTCATGGCTTTCATGGCTCACGGACAAAGTGGGTGGGGGCAGGAAGCTGCAGGGAGAGTTACTTTGTCTTTTTGAAACATATTTCTTACTTTTCACATCCAGAGAAATATTCTGCCTTTTCAACATTTTCTAGGGTATTTCATTTTTCTGGGAGAGGGCTGGGTGATAACTTCTTACAGGTGAGAATTCAAATGTAAATGAGCACAAATGGAGAAATTGGGAACTGCGTAGTAAAGCAAAGAGAAAGAAAAAAGATGGCGGTTTAAAAACATCAAAGCCCAAAGAGAGAATATTGCCTATTTAGCTTTGTTGGAAGAAATGTCCTTCTGGGTTCGGCTCCAAGTGGGGAAAAAGACACTGGAGACATGGAGGCTGTTTGGAAAGATGGTTTATTGGTGGACAGGATCACATGGCTTGAGTCCTGAACAGAAAAGGTGATCACATGCTTCAATGTTGGTGGAGAAAAAGGGAAGGGAGGGCTGAGATGCTGAGTCCCTGGTTGTATGCCCTCTCTGGCCTTTGATCTTGAGCTTGTATTCTGATTGGTTGTCAGACTCCCATAGGGCCATGCAGGGGCAACTCTCTAGGCTGTGTTTTGAATCCAGGTTTGGTTGAGTTCTCAGATGCCATGTGGTGAGTTGGATAAAGGGCCAATATTATCATGCCTTAATCCCATCTCCTGGATTATTTATTTATTTATTTATTTATTTATTTATTTATTTATTATGTAAAGGTCTGGCTTCGCCTTCTTAATGGCCTATTGACAAAGTGGGTGGAGGCAAGAAGCTACAGGGAGCTAGTCTCAATGTAAAACATGTTTCTTCCTTTTCACATCCAGGAAAATATAATATTCTGCCTTTTCAATATTTCCTAGGATTTCATTTTTCTGGAAGAGGGCTGGGTGATAACTTCCTACAGCTTATAAGGTGAAATTAAAAGTAGGACTGAATATTTTATTAATACAGGTCGGGGAAACCTTCTCTCTAGTTGAAGCTTTTGCATCAATAGTGGGTAATTGATAAGCCACAAACCCCACGGAAATATTACAAAGAAGCTGAAGGTGGTGGTGGTGGGGGGGGGAACCCAACAACTACGATTTAAAACTGAAGAAAAATACCACCACCACCCGCTTCTTTGCTACAACCTATATTTTGTGCTCTTGTGGAGTTAAATATTAAAGTTTATATCTGACTGGGGAAAAAAAACCAAAGTTAAGAACTGGAGACTTACCAGAAAAAAACAACTTTTACCAGGCAGAGACGAAATTGGGAACTGAAAAAGCTGACAATTGGATTTTAACAGCAAAAGCCAAAAGACTTGCTTTCAACGCAATCTCAACACGATTTAAAATTTAAAGAAGAAATCCCCTCCCCATTCCTACTCCTTTGTTACAATTTGCATTTTGTGTCTCTGTGAGTTAAAGGTAACATGTACATCTCCATTACATTTCTCATTTGAAAGAACAAAAGAGAAGAGCTGATTTGGGCTGCGAGGAGATTGGAACTTCAAAACAGCAAAAGTAATCTGAACCCCCCCCCCTTTTTTTTTTTTTACAATGAAACCATTTTCCTTTTCTGTTTGAAGCGGGGAGAAACATAAAACATAAAGAATTGGGATACGATCTGAGGAAGGAAAATAGCAAATTAAACGTCAGGCATTATGGAGGGGTGGGATCTTAAATAAATATATAAAATAGTGAAAACTATGCGTGCATCATTTGAGTTGAGAAAGGATGATAATTTGAATATTATGGAAAGAAATGAAATTGAACACCCAATGACAGAAAAAGCAAAAAAAGAGAGAGAGAGAGAGAGAGAGAAATAATAAGCAGATAAAGGATCTCATTGGACTTAACAGGGACATAAAGAAGAGGGAAGAATGTGTCCCAATAAAAAAAGAAAAAAAGGGAAAAGGAAAGAAAAGAATGGAACAGACAGGCAGCATGATGAAAGAAAGAAAAAAGTTCACTATAGGGGAAAAATATAATAAGAAAAGAAAAGGGGAAAGTAGGCTGAGGAGACAAAAGGAAATCCTGAAGAGGTTACGATGAAAGTTCAGAGATTGGGATTTAAGATTCTTTAAAAATAAAAGGAAGGGAAAATAATAAATTGATAGATTAGAGGGGGGAAAGGCAGAGAATGTTTGTAAAGCGTATACTATTGTTAACTTTAATTAACTGTAACACTGAAATGTAATATGTGTGTATGCTACAGAAAGGATTATAAGCAAAAAAGAATTAAAGGTAAATGAACTAAGGTGAATAAAGATAGTAGGCCAGCTGATTTGTATCAATAATGGAAGGTGAAATGATTATGCTGGATTACAAATGAGAAAAATGGTTGGCGGTGGCAAGAGTGGGACGCCCGGCCTGGGGTCTCTGCAGCTGCTGGTCCCCATGCTGTGGTGTTATCCCAGATGCCCCCCCCTCCACTTTGCTTAAGGATCAACAGGGAGTGGATGAGGCAGCTGGCATGGATATTGATGTCAGTGGAAGATGGCTTTGGTAGTTGGCATGGGCGTGGTTGGAGTGGGGGGGTCCTTCGTTGTGGGCCCCTCCAGTATCACTGCCATTGCCTAGGCCACCATACTGTGTCATTTGGCCATTTGGCCCCTCCTCTTGTGACACTATGGACTGGGTCAACGGAGTGCGGCCCTGGAGACAGATATGAGTATGGCTGGCGTGTACGGAACTTAGCTGTTGGAGTTGTTGAAGTTGTTGGAGCAGCCGCCACTGCCACTGCTGTCCTCACCACCTCCATCACTGACCACTTCACCACCTCACAATTTATCATTTGCTGTGATTTTGACATCTGGCCGTTACTCCTACATATTGTCCTTAACAATGACTATTGCTATGATGGACATAAGCTTCCTGCTACCCCCTTGAACACTGTCAGCTGCCCCCCCCCCAAGAACATGTCATCTCCTCATTCCATCTCCCTGTGATGTCAATCCCCTTTGCGTGATGCCACACTTTCCTCTATGTTATACTGCGACAGAACTTTACTCCCTTTGGGAACTCCCCCTTTGCTGGGGATGGCCTTCTTGCCTATCAAGACGCTTCCTTAATAACTTGATTAATTAACTTGATTCAAAAATAGTTTGAATGAAATTCTCTTTCAACAAGAGGATGGCAGGAGCATTAAAAATATTGCCTGGCCAAATTAGCAGAAATAATTGGCTGGAGGAGGATAGATGTGCTTCCCCATAGCACTTTTGTCCATCAGAAGCTCACCTTCAAATACAAGCTAAAGATGTCTCCCTATGAGATTGTCTGTGGGGTACCCATGGCTTTAGACTTTGAATTAATTCCCATCCCACAAGATGTTCTTCATCCTGACCAATGGTCAAGTTCCTTATTCCTATACAAACATTTCAATGGGAGCAGCACCTGACCCAAGAAGGAGTCAGACTTCATCAGTACAAGAAAGGAATACCTGACATGGCAGCCTATGAGCAGCTGCAAACAGGAGATTTGGGGCATCACAATGTGCACCAGAGAAAGAAGAGTCTGTCCCCAAGGTGGAAGGCCCATATCTGATTCTATTAGTTGCTCATAGTAGTGCCAAGTTTGGAGGCCTGACCTTCAGAGTTCATCTGAGTCACCTAAGGAGCCCTCCAGCTCCAAAAATGCAGACCAATAAAGGCGTTGTTCCAGGTTCCCAGGAAGTGAGTAGAAGAATGAAGAAGGTGAAGCTTGGAATACGAAACCTTGATGAGCTCTGAAGATGAGTGTTGATGGACTTTAAGTCTACATAATAGATCAGCTTTGATAGTTAGGCTCTTACAACGAATGGATTTATTTTGCATTACTGTATTCTTATTCTTTTCCTCTTTACTTTCTGTCTTCCAGCAAAGCAATGGCTCTGCTAAAAGTTTCACCTCTGATGGCCAATGCATAGTTCAGTCATCAAGGTATAAGAGGAAGCAGTCACTGGACTGGCTGCCTACCAATTACTCTCATGTAACTGTAAACCATTGTGTCATTCGACCTGGGGAATCTTTTTGTGTTAGCAAGGCAACAAACTCAGATTTTGTGTTCAAAACACTCTTTCTAAGGGCACATGAGCAGTTTTTGGATGAGCTCATATTATTTCTCAGTTGGCCCCAATGCATAAACCATCCAGCTTTAACTCTCTAGGGAGAACCCTTTTCTATGTTGAGTCTACTCCCACTTAAGCACCAGTGGATCAACCAAGCACTCTACAGGGGGAAAACCAAGGGCAATCTGCAGGGGAGTAACTGAGTATGACTGCTTCATTGTCATGGCAAGAACACATGTCTTTTCTTATCACCAATTGAAAACTGCATGCATGTAACAGAAATAGGCCCCGTCCCAATTCAATCAAGCTCTCCAAAGGGATGGTACTTGCTGTGTGGAAACTGTGTCATCTCCTATTTTCTGCCAGATGCTTCAGTAGGCCCCCTGTGCCACGGGGCACTTAGTCTCTTTTCATGCAATGCCAGGTGATCAAAACTACACTCCTCACGAACCCAAGGAAGTGTGCGGGAAGATAAACCTCATCGGGGGCTTTCCATTGGACAGTAGAATTGTGATGTACTTATGGGGTAATTAAACACAGTGACACTTATGGGCTTGCTGTTGTAGCCCAGCAGGATCCGGTTGAGCTGCTGATGGACTCAGATAGTGAGGAACCATATGAGTCTGCCCTGGACGATGTGGAGGGCCCTGGGCAGGATTCAGACTCAGAGCAGGGACCAGAGAGGCTGGTTGGCCACCAGGAAGTGCTTGAGGCATGGAGCAGTGGGGAGGATCAAAGGCAGTTTGTCCCTGATGCTAGATTGAGAAGGGCTGAGAAACAGAAGCAGCAACTCCGTAGGCAGACTCAGAGAAGATGATTAAGCACAGGTGGCTGTTGATTGGCCCCTCCCAAGAGAGATTATAGATGAGGGTTGGGAGGGGACATTTTCAGGAAACAACTGTTGGAATTAGTAGTTAAGAAAATCTATCTTTGTATTCTAGCCGTGTCTGTTCATTTGGACTATCTGTATTGCTTTGTTAGAATTATCTGGGTTGCTTCAACACTACTCTATTGAACTTGTGAGTTGCCTGGGCCCTCTAGTGAGTTGCCTGGGCCCTCAGCCAAAGGATTCATTATCTCAGTAATTGAACAGTGGCAAACAGCCATGCCTGTGTTCTGGTTTATTCACAGGCCAGGGGGTCAGAACAGCTTGCTATCTCCATAATTGGCTCAACAGTCATAGCAGCCCATTTCTACCTCAATAATAGAAAAGTGGCTTGTTTAGTAATAAAAAGTATGAAGCAAACTTCAAATGCTACTGCTCTCCTGAATGAAGATTAGGAACAGCCAAGAACAGCAATTTTGAAGAACCTTTTGGCCATTGACTTTCTGTTGTGATTGTGAGGAGTTTCCACATCCTCAAACTATGGCCTGTTGGCCAGATATGGCCTGCAAAATCAAAGTATCCAGCCTGCAGAGTGGTGGGATTCAGCCCCTCCCCTCGGCCTGCCCTTCACCATTGGCTTTATCTTCCAGTGAGCATCTACTCCAGCTGCACTTCTAGTTAGTTATTTCACTGATTGAGCTGCACCTCTGATCACACCTCTGCTGGCCAAAGGTAAGGCCAGAGGGTGCTAGGGAGGACCAGTTGACTGACGGGTGATCTCTCCAGTGCAGCCAGGTGATCCAGGGCCGGTGGGTGAGTAGGGCAGGGGCAAGTACAGCAGGGCCAAAGGCAAATGGAATGCTAAATTTGCCATGCCCATCCGGTCACATAACCACCTAGCCATACCCACCCAGTCACATGACAGTCTAGCCACACCCACCCAGTCACATAACCACCTAGCCATTGTCACCCAGCTGGTCTGGCCCCCCAACAGTCTGAGGGACCGTGAATCGGCCCCCTGGTTTACAAAATTTGAGGACCCCTGCTTTAAACTCACAAACTACTCCTTGCAAATAAAAGTTACCATGCAGCATTTTGAAGATCCAGCTAAGCGAATCACACAACAATCCCTCCAGGGGTTTCTAGCATTGGATGATCTCAGCTTGCTTGGGACAGGTTGGCTATGAAGCCAACATTTCTTATCTCAATACAACAACCCCAATGATTTGCAATGGAAAATGCATTATCTTTTGGGTTTGACATTATCAAAGTGGCTCCTCCTTTTGATTTATGTTTATTTTTCTTTGTTATTGCTCATTTGGATTTTTTGCCTTAGTCCTTCCTTCCCTGAAGGAAAACAGCCAGTAGAAGGAACCTGAATTAGCTTACGTATAATAACTTGACACCCTTAACCTCTGAATACTTACATCGGTGTGCTGCATGATATGTTTCCTATGTGTTAGTCTCTCCTGTCATTTTCAGATGATATGAATACAACTCTTTGTTTTGTGGCGCCTTCTCTCCATGTTATTTGAGGGACTCCCACCAGAGTATGCAAATAAACAGTGCAGTAAGAGTTCATTATTTGCTTTGTGTTGTACCTCTGATTCCACAAGGAGTAAAATACTGAACACTGGAAGGTACCAGAGAATAAAGGAATTTTCCCTCCTTTAAGAGAAATATTTTTTTTTCCACTGTCACCTGTCAGAGGTCACACTCTAACTACAGACATTCAAGATGGATGAGGATTTTCCCTTCAATCCTCTTCTCGTTCCCCAGAGGTCTGAATGGAGGAAGGGAGAGACCAAGGAGAGCAAATTGGCCAATAGCTGCTCCCCCATAGCTGGGTCTCCTCAGAACTGAAGGAGGTCACAGGAAGGACAGGTTCAACCTTGAGGATACCTTTTACATTATTAAATAGTGGTAGAAGTGGGATATTAAACCCTGGGGGGTAAATAGGGAATCAAGAGGTTTTTTTCTTTTAAAAAATCCTCTGACAATCAGCAAAGGTCAAATACCAACCACAGGTCTTTATTTCCCCCCCCCTCTTTAAAAACTGCCAATGATAGACACGCTAGGTAGTACTAGGACAATCACACAGCTGAGAAGTGACAAAGATACTTGGATGCCAACCCTGCATGAAAGGCTCAGGCAATGATGATGTCTGCTACAGAATATTCCTCACCAGAAGGCAGAAAGTCTGTTCAGCACCTCAGCCCAGGAAAGCTGGAGTGGGAGGCTAAGAGAGAGGAACCCATGAAAAGGGTGAAAGTTGATCTGGAGCTTAACTGAAGGGAGATTGATGAGAAAGAGCATCAAACCCAAATAGAGCTCTGGAAGTTGCAACACTGAACCAGACCTTGTGGGAATTGAAATACCAATTCTGAAAGAATCATGAAGGAGATGAGTTTGAGCTCTTCCTAGCTCTGAAGATACCTAGCAAGCTAAAAGCAGTCAAAAACCCAGGATATGGTTCATATATCTCCTCTCTTAAAGGATTGCTTAAGCCAGATATTGGCTAACTTGTGTGCTGAGGAAAAGAAGGGCTACCAATTGGTTTAAAATACAAACATTAACTGTTAACTTATTTTATTGGTTGATTATTTATTGCTATATTATTATTATATTGATTAAAATAACTATTTTTATCTCCCTCAGTTTTAAATCACATTGGTTGTCAAACAGAGGCAAATGAAGCATATAAACCAACAACTGCAATCAAAAATTAAATGTTATAATGTGAAGAACCAATTTCAAAATCAGGTCCCTGCCTTTATCGTTAGATGTTCCTTTGTGTTTAGATCTGGTCTCAGGAGGATAATGTAGCACTTGGGGATGAAGATGCAACCCAACAGCCCAGCACCAGAGGCCAAGATGGAGGAGACCTGCATGGCTACCATGGACTTTCCTTTGGTGCTCAGGTAGGTGGGCAGGAAAGAGATCCAGACACTGCAGAAGACCAACATGCTGAAAGTGATCAGCTTGGCTTCATTGAAGGCCCCAGGCAGGTTCCTGGCCAAGAAAGCCACTGTGAAGCAAATGCCAGCTAGAAAACCCATGTAACCAAGGACAACATAAAACATGGCGGCAGAACCTTCGTTGCACTGAATGATGATCTCTCCAGGCTGGGAGAGGATGTCAGAGTCAGGGAATGGGGGAGAAACTCCCAGCCACATGGCACACATGAAAATTTGTACACCAGAACAAGAAAGGATGATGGAGTTGGCTAAGCTCTTCCCTAACCATCTTTTCATCCTGTTTCCTGGTTTTGAGGCCAGGAAGGCCAGCACCACTGTGATTGTTTTGGCCAACACAGAAGACACAGCTACTGAGAAGACAATGCTGAACATTGTTTGTCGGAGAAGACAGGTGGCTTTCCTTGGTTGACCAATGAATAAAAAGGGGGACAAAAAGCAAACCAGGAGAGAGATCAGGAGGATGAAGGAGAGGTCCCGGTTATTGACTTTGACAATGGGACTTTCTAGGGATTGAAGGAATAGGATTAAAATGAACACTGTGGTTAGGAACAGGAGTAGGGCAAAGGAGATGAGGATGATCCCCAGATGTTCTTCATAGGACAGGAAGATGATTCTTTTGGGGATACATTTGACTTGATTCTTGTTTGGATATTGATCATCTGGACATTTGGTGCATTTTTCAGCATCTGAGGGAACAAAGTAATATTTCTTTGTTAGTCTTTCACATTTCAATAAAACTTTTGGGTGAGATGGGATACTGAAATATGGGAAAGCTTTAGTAAATTGTATATACACTCCAGACAAAAAATCCCCAGTATATAAAACTATAAAAACAAGAACAACAACAAAATAAAACTAAATGGAGGAGGGGCCAACGTCGCAACAAGACGGTGAGATTTGAACCGCTGAACTGCAGATAGCAGTCAGCTGAAATGGCCTGCAGTACTGCACTCTACCCACTGCGCCACCTTTGTCTGGTGGGAAAGACAAAGAAGGGGTAGAAATGGTGGGAAATAAAAAGCAGACAAAAAACTCCATGGGCTTGGCAATGGTATAGGGAAAATTGCAAAAGGGGGATGTGTCCCAACAAAATGGAATAAAAAGCAGACAAAAGATGTTCTGGAGGCTGTCAATGGCATAAGGAAAAGAAGAAATATATATATATTTTTATGGTGCCTCAGGGAAAATTGAAGATGATGGACATGTCAAAACAAAGAAAAGGGAAAAGGCAGGAACAGAGAACTGAGACAAAAGACTTACTAGGAAAAAATCAAACAACTAGAAATCGTTATATGGGAAAAATATAAAGCTAAGATAAGGGGTTTATGCCTAAATATGATAATAAAATGGAATTGCTAACTGGTTGAATATGATAATTGATAGGTACTTAAATAGAGGTTAATATATATGGAATATGGACAAATATGAAAATAATATGGGAAGATTGTAAAGCAGAGGTTTGTGATTAACTTTTATACATGATAATTAAACTGAGTTGCTAATTAATTGAATATAACAATAGAAGAACAATTTAAGCATGAGTTAAAACATATGAAACATGGACATATATAGAACTTTTAAGAGAATGAACAAAGTGAGATACGTATTACCTATTATTCTATATAGTAGATTAAGGGAATTGTAATGAACATTGAACATCGAGGATTGCCATTTATAGACAATTAAGGGTAATCTAATCCAAGAAATGGAAAAATGGAGAGGGAACATGAAATATACTTATAATGGGAAACTATTGTGATGTAAAGACACAAATTGGGGGCGTGTAAGGATGTAAAAATATAAATTATATAAATATAATGTTGAGAATAGCTGGGAATTGTAACCAGGTCTACATCTCACGCAAAAATAGGCTGGGGGTGGGGTGGGGTTTTAAAAGTACAATGACTATATGTATACTTTTTTGTTTTATTTTTTTAAAAGGAGGAAAATATATGTTAAAATTAAATATGTATATTGAAAAGGAACTATAAATACCATCAACATAAAATGGAGCTCGCTTAGAAGCTGAAATATACCAAGTAAATTAGTTGAAGAGTGTGGAGTAGAGGAGAGAGGTAAGAGAAGAAGAGAGGGATAAGAAAGAGGGTAGGGGGGAGAGAGGAGGAGAGAAAGGAGAAGTGGAAATGGGAGAGAAGGAGAGAGGAAGGGGAAGGAGAGAAGAGAAGTGTGACAGAGGGAAGAAAGGAGGAAGGGAAGGGGAAGGAGAGAGGTAGAAGAAAGTAATGGATAAGGTACAAATATGGTATATGGAGAGCAGGGAGTTATGGGAGTTATGGTAAGATGAATTAATAATAAAATATAATTTTGGCTATGTAATAGTATATATGTGATTATATGTTATGAAAATGAAAAAATAAAAAACTTTATATATAAAGAGAAACAATTTATGATCTTAATAAATAATTGATTAAATATATGATTGATGTATTTTTGATGTATTTTTTGGCCTGTAATATAAAGTTGGTTTGAGTGAGCAAACTTCATTAAACTAAAACCATTCCTCAAGTTACAAAGAATTCAAATGTTCCGAAGTAAGATAAATACGGAAGGACACATCCAAATTGGCAAATAAAAAAGAGATTTCCTAACCAATTCACAACATCTTTCTTCCTACCTCATACTTCAAAATCTTTTTCTTATCTGTCCCATTGTGGTAGTAATTGGATACCATGAAAATTAAGAACAAACCCATCAAACTTACATTTGTCTTTAAAATGCATAATGTTACCCACCTTCCTGAGTGGAGATGGTCCCCTCTGGACAAGGAACACAATCATAGCAGCAAACTGGCTCTCCTTCTCGAGCCTTCCTGACAAATCCAGGCTGACATTTATCCACACATTTAGACTGAGGCAGAGACTGAGAAGAGAAAGAAGAAATGCCAAAGGAAATATGTTAAGGTTCATCATTCATGTAAGATGGAAGTAGAGAAGAACATTAGCCAAGTAGTGCCTCGGCTTCACTTAGTCCAGGGATCAGCAATTTTAAATATTCAAAGAGCCATTTGGAACCATTTCCCACAGAAAACACTGGCAGCCACAATACCTAGGTGGGTGTGGCCAACTCAACATCACTCCCACCCAATCACATGGCCCACACAGTCACACCTACCTGGGTTTTGTGGCTCCCAGTGTTTTCTGTGGGAAATGGATCCCTCCCTCCCTCCCTCCCTCTCTCTCTCTTGTTTTTCTCTCCCTACAACTCTCTCATTTCTGTTCCTCTCCCTTTCTCCCCCTTCCTTTCTTTCTCATTTGCTTATCCCTTATCCTCTCATTCTCTCCCTCCATCATTTTCTCATTTTCCTCTCTTTTCCTCCCCCCTCTCATATTTGAGGATCATATTTGAGGGGCTGTCAAATAGAGGAGGGGTCAAGCTATTTTCCAAAATACCTGAAGGCCAGACAAGGAATAATGGATGGAAACTGAACAAGGAGAGATTCAACCTGGAAATAATGAGAAATTTTCTGACAGTAAGAGCAATCAACTGATGGAACAGAAGTTCCCTTCAGAAGTTGCCGGAGCTTCATCACTGGAAGCTTTCAAGAAAATATTAGACTGCCATCTGTCAGAAATGGTGTAGGGTCAGGGAAGGAGGAGCCAACTTTACGACAACAAAATGTGCGGTGTCGACTCTCCGAGACCGCCATTTATACTTTTGCCTCTGGACGTTCCAGTAGGACCTAAACCATCCTGGAGAGACAGTGACCTTGCTGGTCTCAGGGACACTGCAAAGTCCCTGATTGACCCAAGGGAAGCGCTTCAAACTGGTGGCAAATGGGCAGCCCCAGGCTGACGAAGTAGGATATGGCTCTGGAAGGAAGGAAGTGAAAGTGAGTCCATTGGGTGAGATTTTTTTTTACTTTGAGAAAGATTGCCCAAAGAAACCTTTTTAAAAAAGATAAATTAGTCCTTTAAGTAAAGAATAAAGCGGTGAATTTAATCCTTATTGGACTGCCTTAGAAAGTTTTTGTTCTTGCTTGCAACGATGTTTTGTGGATTGAAGTGATTGTAATGTTTCCTGTTTCTCCACTTGAAGTGAACATACTTTTTTCCCCTTTATTTTTTGCCACCTTATTCTTTGGCTTAAATTAAAAACTTTTTATTTTATTTTAACAAATTCTCCCTTCTATTTCAAAATTACACTAAAGAAATTTAAAGATTTTTGTTTTCCATAAAATTGAGAAAAAGTATAAAAAAGTGGAATCTGCCATTCAGAAGCCTGAGTCTGAAGTTTTCTTTCTTTGAAACAATGTATCCTTTGTTCACTCCTATTTGATCTTACTGACTTTGTAACTGAAGGGTTTGCAACTTGTTTACAAAATCTGATAAAGACTCAAGGGCACAAATTGCTTTTGGCAGTTGCTCTTGGAAAATATTTTGGAAAGAGAAGGAAAAGGAAAGAAAAAGATAAGAACCCTTCAACTTTGAAGAGTACAAAAGAATTTGTGCTTAAGACTTAAAATAAATATAGATATATTCACAAAAGAAGTTTGGAAGGCTAGAGTGGCAGTGGGTATTAAACTTTTTTTTTCTTTTTTTCTATTTATTTTCTTTTGGAAAAATGGATCAATATTCAGATGAGGAAAACTTAAAATTTCAAAACATCCTGGTTGGAATTAAAAATATTTTAGAAGGTTTTGGGAGATTTCAGAAGAAGTTTGATAGACTATTGTTTATCACTGCAAAGGATATAAGGGGTTGGAGCCCCAAAAATTAAAGATGAGAATGAAAATATAGAAGATAAAGACAAGACAATAGATGAACTAATTAATGGAGCAAATATGGGTGAAAGCGGAAAGAAGGGAAGATGGAAAAGTGAATGTGACAATTTGGAGCTTTATCCCAGATTTCAAGATACAGGAGAAAAAAACAGAGCGATAAGGATGGAGTTAAGAAGAGAAACCTATTCAGAAATAAGTTTGACAACCAAAGATAAGCTAATGTTAATAACAATTCAAGGGCAACGAGACTATTTGAGAGATCTTCCAAGCAATAAAGTGCAGAGAGAAGTTCATAAAAACTTTGGAAAGGAGCTGCAAAGAGAATTGGCACAACAACTGGCAAGAGAGATAAGACTGTTTTGCTACTGGAAAGATACAGGTTGATAATGAAAGTTGACGATAAAAAGTTAGCTAATTCTTGGTGATTAATAAGTAGGGATTTCAGTGTTTTGCAGCCTGTTTTAGATTATCATTGAATGTTTATTTGTTAACATATAATTAACTACCACAATAATAATGAAATGATAACCTTAATTAGTATAAGTAACCTGGCCATAAATTGTAAACTGGGATTTGGTGAAAAGACCTATAAATTTTATTAATACATTTTTGTTTAGATCTTGTTAGGAAAGTATAATTAATTTGGGTCTGAAGAGAGGAGATGTGATATAAATAGTAAATAATTTTTTCTCATTAACCACAATAATAATAAGGAAATGTTAACCGATACTTTTGGTGATTAATGTGGGAATGTTAGCATTTTGTAGATTGTTTTAGATTCTTATTAAATGTTCATTTTGTTAACATATAATTAACAATGATAATAATAATGAAATGATAACCTTAATTAGTAAAAATAACTTGGATATAAATTGTAATTTGGGACTTAAGGAAAAGACCTATAAATTTTATTAATAAATTCTTGTTTAGAGCTTGCTATAAAGGTATAATCTCTTTTGGGCCTGATGAGAGGAGAGGTGATATAAATAGTAAATAATTTTTTAGTTAACTACAATAATAACAAGGAAATGTTAATGGATAATGTTTATTGATATATGCATGTGTGTTGTACCAGTAAAATCAAATTGGACATAAGTTTAATCTGTGAGTTGGGGGGGGGAAGGGGAGGGAATGCTTAGATATCCTACTAACTGATTTTTATTTAGAATATGCTCTAAAGGTGTAAAGTCATTGGAGGTTTACGGAGATTGTGAATGTATGCCAGTAGGTGGTTGTGTCTTTAAATAAACATGATTTTAGATAAAAGCATGTTTAAATAATTGTAACCAAATGAGAATAGTGGTACAGTGATAGTAAAATACATAAATTTTAAAATATACAATCCAATTTGAATGAAGTATATGTAATGATTGTGGAAGAAACACACGAAATGTATTTGTAACCAATCGACATGCTTTAACAAAAGATTATTCTTTTTTTGTGTGTTTTTGTTTAAGTAAAACAATAAAACATTTTTTTAAAAATGGTGTAGGGTCTTCTGCTTTAGAGGGTGGTTGGACTACAAGGGACCTTCCAACACTGTTATTCTGTTATTTCCTAGTTGGACCAACAGAACCTCCATCCAATCGTGATTCCATTTCATTGGATTCAGTCCAAACCTGAAGTTAGACTCTGATTAACAGAATTGCCTTCATCCCTAATATTTGAAGACAAGGAACAAGTGAACCTGAAGCTATTAACCTGAAGTTCTTCAGTATATTAATGTCTCTCTCACCAGTTTCATGGTGATAAATTTCAAGAGACATTAATTGGCAAAAATTTGTGTCCTAAATAATAATCTCCCCAAATCTCATTTTTGATATAGCTGAATCAGATTATAACAGCTTCAGCATTATAGTATCTGAAGGATACTTTGGTCAATAGAACTGAAGGCCCCCTACCTATCTAATATAATTATTAGTTTTACTCCAAATATTCAATTCTAAGTGAAGGTTAACCACTTTTTGGTTAGGTTTACCACACTTCTTTGGAAAAAATGAAAAAAAGACACCAAGATTTTCCCCACCTTGTTGAGCAACTGTAGCTGTGACAAAGCATCATGTTTAATTATAAGTCGCTGCCTTTCAAACCATCCCAAATGCTTGTTGATGGGATCCTCCTTGGGAAGAACCACCCTACTAATAATCCACAGATCTGCTGCTAGGTCTCCATTTTGATCCAAGTAGATTTTCAGCAGGGAAAGATTGTACAATTCCTTCTTCTTTAGAAATGAATGGAACTAGAATGGAAACATCCAGGAATTTAAAAAGCAGAAATCTTGGGGTTTTTCTTTCTTTCTCACGTTAGTTTTTTACATTTGAATCTTTCTTTTGTGGTTGTTTAGCTTCTAAATATTGTGAGTTGGGAGAACAAGTGTTGCCACTAGCTTCAAAACTCAAGAATAAAGGTTCAGTAATAGTGCTTTAGTATATTTAGTATATTTTTAGTATATAAAAATATATACTTTTAGTATATTGACCAAAAGTATAGTAAGAAGATATATGTCAACTTTGAAGTGAACCTGGCTGAGGCCATTTTTTGGCTTCATGGTGGCCACAAGGCAGAAGAGGGGACAGGGAGGGAGGAAATTAGATAGCTGGGGTTTTGCTACTGAAAGAAAAAAGGTTTTCCTATGGGAACCAAGGTCATTCCAACATGTGGTTTAGAGAGGAGGAGTGGTGTAACCAAGCAACCTGCCAGCACCTTTATTAGACAATGTGACTGATGACTTGAGGCTAGGGGGAACTTTCATTTTTATATTAGGTGAAAAAACGGGACCTTTCAGAGTCAGCTTTCACCGTTGTGTCAATATGATGTATCCAATAAACTGTTCTTTGAAGAATCTATCTGCCGCAGACTTCTACTTTTAATGGGTATATTACCTGAAACACTGACAATATAATTGACAAAATTGTCAATTATAGGGTACATTTTAGGAAAGGTCATCAATCAATTGAAGAAAAAACACAAATAAGTAGAGTATTCATAAACTCCTTGAAAACAAAAAGGTGTTTAGGAGAAAGCGAGGATTTGTTAAGAAAATAGTTGCAAGGCTATTCTTCGTTCAAGTAGAGCAGAGGGGGGGGAAATGATCAGATGAACCAATTCTACTTTATTGTAAGACTATATTATCAATGGGAAGGTCCAAATCTTTTAATGAACTCTTTAAATGGTCAACAAAATTAGGGAGGAACTTATCTGAGTTTCTTTTTCTGTTATGCAGCTGCTGGTTTCCTCCCACACATCTTATCTGATTCTTCCCTATGCAGCATCTCTTTCTGTCATCCTCCAAATTCATTCCAAAATATCATCACATTTCCTTATTAAAATGTGTGAATGGTGGTGATATTACTTGATTTTAGCAAAGAATCAACAAAATCATTTCCTGCTGTGGTAAATGGAGATCTTCTTAATTGAGCAATGCATGGCATGATAATTAAGTGGAGACAATTGTCTTTAAAATTGTATTGAAATAAATTTTAATCTTACTGACACAATTGGCAAGTTATGAAAAACAATTAGGCCTTGGTCATTGCTTCTTCTACATTTTCATTAAAAACAGAAGTCGATGAATCATGATTTTGTGATGCAGAAATTATAAAAGCTATTTTGATCTCCTTTAAAAATTCCCATTTTCCAGAACACAAAACATGATTTTGAGACAGAGGGAGGTGCACATGTAAAATACAGTTGGAAAGTAATTTTTAACATTTAGGACTTGATATATCATTGCATTTTGTATAACACAAATGAATGACATCCACAATCTGTATCTTTCTCTAAGATTTCATTTGTAATTTTTCTCAAATTATTCTACATGTGGAATGATTACTGATTACAATAAGCTAGTAGTAATGTTTTAATGATATGATAATAACCATATTATTAATTTGACAATAATGTCATGACTGAGCCAGTTGAATCATAAAAGTCCTCTTGAAGGAGCTTGGAATATGCAAAAGATCTTGGTAGTAGAAGGGAGGATGCAGAGCTCTTCCAGTAAGTATAAGTAAGTATATGATAATGTGCAGGAGCTTAGGATCTTAAACAACTAAGTGGAAAGTGCACCAAAGATTTTGAAAAGGAATTTAGTCTGATGGATCCTTGTTGGGACTCCTTACCTTCCATGGTTGCAGTCTTGGAGCCCCCAATCTCTCTTCTCCCTTCTCCCTTCTCCTCTTGCATTTGAATGCAGCATTTAAGGCATGAGCAAGAATCTTAATGGTGCTGTAAGTATATTCGTCATTTAATATCTCCATCCTATTCTTTTTCTCTTGGGTCTCTACTGGTGCTTTCTGGGTGCATCTTCTGTGGCCTTTGACAGAAAAGATGTGTTTTGAAACAGAACAGTGAAAATACTCCTTTTGAAATTCAGGTTCCACAAAGAAATGTGTTTTATAGGCATCTTCTTTTTTCCAATTATTTTGAAACTGAGGAGGAAAGCTCCAAATACTATGGACGTACTTGAGAAGATGGTAGTTACGCATGGAATAGGCCCCAACCATTGTCATGATCCAAACCTTCCCTTCAATGGGTCTTGGGAAACCTTCAAGTATTGAATGGAAGGGACGAATTCTGTCCCAAATTATATCAAACTCTATGAAATGAACAAAGACATTAACTTGCCTCCACTTAGAGATGGCATTCCTGAGGGTTGCTGTGTGTGTGGTTGTTGAGAATTGTTGTGATATAACAACACAAATTCTATTCCTGACAAGCAAAGGAGTAAAAGTTCTCATGAAATGATCTCCCTTCTCTGTGTCTGGAGCAAAGAGGCCAATCAGGGTCCATCTGAAATGGAGGAGCAGTTGGACAATTGCTGGGTATTGAAATCCTTCTTTGGGGAGCATCGGATAGAAAAAAGGAAAATGACTTTTATCACTCAGAGCCTCTGAAGCAATTTTCCAACTGACCTGAAAAAAGCAGTGAAGAATTCTGTTACATTTAGGATGTTACCAAGTTCCAATTTTTAGCTTTTAATGAATCTAACTTTTTTCTCATGCACATATTGGAACAGTTTTTTGTTGATTAGTCATAAGGACATATCAAGATACAGAACATAAAAGGCAGAGCATTAACAAAATAGCATGTCATTGTAGATTCTTTTAAATATATAGTTCAATAGAAAAAGCACAAAGAATGAAAATAGTATTTTATGAACCCTGAATTTACAACAATCATCATTTCCTTCCAAAAAGGATTTTATTACATGTAATTTTTGAATTATTGAATTCTCAGCACCCAGGAAATACGTTTTTTAATGTTAGGATCTCAATATGTCATTTATCTAATGTGCAATCCAGTAAGTTGATCGCCCTCTTTCTTGTATAATTAACATTTAAGTAATAGATGTATTACATCTTCTATCTCTGAACATCCATAAATAAAAGTATGTTCACTGTAAGGGATTAGGAAAGTTCAACTCAGTACTTGGAAGGTACATTTGTAGCATCGGATGCATTTCAATATGTCAACCTTACTGAGTAGAGCTATGATCTTTGTCTGTTTTTCCAACCTTGATTCTCTTGAAGCATTTTTTTTAAAAAAATCTCCAATTGTAAAAAGACAAGGAGACCACAGTTGCCAAAATAATTTATCAATTGCACACTGAAATACATTTTAGTTGATATTTGTTTCTTCTAATAGAGATTCTTACAGTTTGCATAGCATTAATTTTATTTAAAAAACGCATGCCCAAATTTTATAAATTATATACATTCCCTATTCAGTTCTGAGGGCAGCAGCTGAAGTTCTTTTATCCTTAAGATTCTTCTCAGAGGATGACTTTGATAATTTAGGTTAAGGAAGCTGCATTGTTGTGATTTAAAAAAAGAAATAACAGTACATTCACTTGTCCCTTTACTCTAAATGACCTCCTTCAATGTTGAGGGAGCCAAGATCCAGTCACAGAGAAAAATACCCCAGGTAAGGAAAGGTGTGAACTTGCTCTATTGACTCATCATCAAATAGCCCTATATAACAATGATATCATTTTCCAAACATAGTAACTTTTGACTTTGACTTAGAAATAATCAGATAATTTTTAAAAGAACAGAAACCAAGTATTCCTTACAATATTTGAAACCAAAGGTCATATTGGCAGCACCCTTCTCTTACTTTCTGGTAAGTATCAGTCCTACTTCTAAGGGCTTTATGGATCCTAAAAAAGGGCTCCCCAACCAATGAGCCAAAACTGACTAGTGGTCCATGAGGGGCTTGCAATGATGCCATATAAACGGATAGCAAGCATCCATGTGCACAAGTGCATCCTCACTTGCAAGAGCAGCATGTGAGCATGTGCACAGGTTCTCCATTTAAGTCAGCCACTTGCAGGGAAACATCCCCCCTAACCCCCCCCCCCAATCTCCAAAGCTGGAAACATTGGGGAACTCATAGAGCAGATCGTATATCATTCCAATTACGAATGCCCAGCTCTTTTGGAAAACCTCCAGTAATGGAGCTCAATCAGCTTCATAAGACTCATTAATTGTTCTCATCCACCAGTGCTTGTAGAAAGGGCTTTGAGCAAGATCAGCATTATCAGCTCCATTTTAAAAGCAATCAGTTTCTTCCATAACATTTATTTGTTTACTGTGTCAAATGCTATAATGGTAGCAACCCATTATTTTCTCTGACTGATATTTTTTATATTTAAATGGTTCGAGGCAACACAATTAGCAATAGCGGATCAAATTTGCTTCTGTTTCTCCTACAAGGAATGTCCTTTTCATCTGCAACATTCAACTCTATTCAAGGGTAAGCTGGCATGTATTTTAGACAAAATATCTGTCAGAGAAACAGGCCTGGAATGATTAGTGTCCTTTTTATTGCCCCTTTTTATATATACATAGAATAAGACTACACAAAATAACAAAGTCAGAAGCCACCTTGGAGGTCTTCTAGTCCAACCCTTGCCTAGGCAGGAAACCCTACACCACTTCAGACAAATGGTTATCCAACATCTTCTTAAAAACTTCCAGTGTTGGCACATTAACAACTTCTGGAGGCAAGTTGTACCACTGATTAATTGTTTCAACTGTCAGGAAATTTCTCCTCAGTGCGAAGTACAATTATATAAACTACAATTACCATCTTTGACAAAAATGGGCATGACAGTTATTATTTATATGTTTAAATGAACCTGCCACTAGAATGTCCCACCAGTTGGGATATTTCTTGAACTGTTCAACTGTCAGAAAAACCCCTCCAGAGGCAATATTGTTCTCAAAAATATTGAACAATGAATTTGAACACGAGCATTTTAGGGCTAAAAATAGTTTGCCTAACAGATTTGTAATTCTTTTATAAAATGGTTAATTCATGTTTGAGAATATCATTACTTTGGTAATATCACAAAAGAAATGTTTCCTTCAGTGCTGCACTTCCCTCTTGTAGAAAGACCCTTTGATTGAACACAGAGCCTCTCCTCATCTTCACAAGTGTGCAGCAGAAGTCCTCAAAGCAAGGAGGATGGTCTCCTGAGGAGATATTTCTCTTTTGATTCTTTGTCTCTTCACATTATTATCTCAATCCCCGGCCATGAAACCTACAATGGCCATGATGAAAAGCAGCTCTTGAATTCTATAGTGAAGAAATTCATCACTCATACACCAACAATCCACTCACTTTACCAGATAGAGAAACACAAACACAAACCTGGGCAACTTTGTAGGGACCAATTAATGTTGACATCTGGATGGAGATGTCTCTGAGAGCTCCATCAACCATCACCAAAAGGTTTTCCTTCCTTCCACAGCTGTAGTTGGGAACATTGTCTTCTCCCGTAAAGAGCATGTCCAGCAAGGCATCTGAAGTGCCAAGGGTATTTTCATAGTTGTCATGGATGTTATAGCCAAAAGTGTGATTGTGCAGGAGGTGGTGATTTTTATTAAACACATCAATATTGAAAATCATAAATAGTATTCTATTTTTTTCAAAAGTTGAGCTAGTGTAAGACATGCTTATATTAATATGAGGATCATCAACAGCAAATACTAAATGCATATTCTCTATTTAACCCTCTTTTGCTCCACAAACTGATATTTAACCCAATATTGATCCAAAACCAGAGGCAAATGATAGTCACCCATTAATATTTGTGTGGGTTGAGATTATTGGATGGAGGTAGTTCTCCAAAAGGATAATAAAAATAAGAAATATACTATTATTTGCAGCTGTACTAATTTTCATCAGCACAGTAAACAGGTTGCAGAATAATTCAGTCATTAAAGTAGAACAATCATAAAAGGAAGACAATATTTGATAAGTGACACAGAAAAGCTATACTAAAAACAAGTCATCCTCTAAATAATTAGGTATAGAATAATAATCAGTGGGTATAAAAATATGGAAATGAGTTTTGCAGGGGAAACTACAACAATCAACACTTTAACCAAAAGTCAGCATTCGTCATGAATTGAGAATTGAACAGGGAAAGGAAAATAATGTGGACTTCTTTCAAGTTTTATTTTCCTCATGTTTGGATTTGAGCCTCTCCCAGAAAATAAGACAAAAGAGAGAGGCTGTGGAAATCAAAAGGATTCAAGAAATTAGCCAAGTTCTGTAATATAGGAGCAAATAAAAGAAGAAGGAAAAAAAAAGAGTGTTAGAACTGCAAATGGAGGGAAGGAAACTCCATCACAGTGAACGACTTACAACTGAATCTGTCTAGTAGGAGCCATGTTGAAAGGTAATGTTGCAGGTGTTATTTCAGATGCAGAGACGACTATACCAATGAGAAGATCTCCTGGCCTATAATAGCTCCATGGCTTTTCTCCATCCTGGTGGTCCAAATTCAGTGGGCATTTCATTCTAGGTTTCCCAGAGACTGGCTGAGAAACCAGCAGCAGCATCAGAAGCAGGAGGCCCATGATTTCTGGGGCTGAATCAATCTCCTTCCTGTTTCTAAAAAAGAATTAGAAGAATACAAAGACTCTCAAAGGATAACATATCCTGTGGCTTTCCAGAGACAAACCAAGATTCACCTGGAAGAAAGGGAAAATACATTCAACAGCACAATTCCTACCTGTCCCATAACTGGAGCCACAAAGGGTATATCCTCTGTTATTTATACTTTTCTAATGCAAGATCCCTTCCATGTTGCTTCAGTCTAATCAGTCACTGGAGAAGAAGGAGAAAACATCTCAAGGCCTGTATGAAGATAATTATAGTGAGAAGAAACATCTCTTGGGATCCTGAACTTCATCCATGTAAGGAAGGGCAGCTGGAGAAAATCTTAGTGAAAATATTTTGTCAGAGTTTTGGCAGTGTGACTATTATTATGAGATAAACTCCAGGAGCAAAACACAGTACAAAGCACATAGAGCATTTATAAAGTTAATAGTGGTTTATATACAAATATATACAGACGTGCACATGGAAATAAATTCCTTATCACTCAGCTAAGAACACAAGGAGAGTAATGAGATACATGAGGAGAGAGAGAAATGCCCTCTCATGGCCACCTGTATATAGGCACCTCACCAGAGTCTTAAAGAGGTGATGCAAGAATTGCTGTATCATCCTCATTTCGTCAGCCTACAGATTACAGTTTACCAACTCACATCAGATGGCAGCTATTAAATCCTCAATACCTGACATATTTATATATTTCATGTTAGTGAAAAAACAGAGAGAGACCCCTTGGAGCATTCTTCTGTAGTGGCCTTATTCCTTCCTTTTAGGACATGTCCAGAAAGTGATTCTGGAGTAAGATACTTCCACATCCAGCAAAATGTGTACTGCTGTCCTTTAATGTGGCCTTTTGCCTCCAGGGCCTGCTAGGGAAGGTCACTCAGAGCTGTGGAGGCCGGTGCCACTCTAGGTTGGTGCCACTGAACTTTAGTGCTCCCTGTGCTTTTACTCCATGGAAGCAATCAGGATACTTCAACCCAACCTAATGTTAAGAGTTTTTTTTTCTTTTCTTTTCAACGAAATTTCCATGTGCTAATCCTAAATTAGCGCTGGCTTTATAATTGCTTGTAACGGAAGTGAAATTTCATTTGCCATCGGTTCAAGGGATATCAATTTACATGATATGACAGGAAAGTGAATGCCTTTGGATTGCATCATTGGCTAAGAGATAGAAAATGATGGAGTGGATAGAAGTTTTTGTTTAATTTCCTTGACACTCTCTTTGTTGTCTTTCCATTTTGATTCAATAAGAGCCATTAAATGTTGATGTTTCTTAGTTTGAATAATAAAACGGTGCTGTGAGGTTTGCAGTTGAGATGGTGGCACTTTTTTGCCACAACTACCCAGAAGTTGGTTTAGGATGACCTTGTTGCATTTCTTCTGGTTGTGTAGGTGCACTTGTTGTGGAATTCCTATGGTGACATTCCCATCTCTGACGCTTTAATTGAAACTCCACCCCAGATCACCTCCACGTGCTTCAACTTTACAGTTCAGAATCCCCGTGTTCTGTGTTTTCTTGGCTGATTGTGTATGGATTATGTTTCCTATCTGCAGGGAGAAAGTTTATATCTAGAGCTCGGCCTGGAAGGGAGAACTGGGATTTTGAATGAGAGGGGAAGCTGGTGATGGGATGGGCAGGTCTATCCTCACAATAAGGAGCCATAGGAGGACCAATATCCCAGCTTCATTATTTCAAAAGTGTCCCACTGTAAGGTCCTCAGCTTCTACTCTCAGTGCCTGCTACCAGACCTGTGGTGGCTCCAGACTCCAGATGTAGTTTCTGAATGCTAGGTTGATGTGTAGAATAGCTAATTTGGAGGGGGGGTGTCCAGGTCAAAGCATCCCTCTTGGTTGGAATCCCCATGCAGCATGGTTGGTCAGCCAGGAACCCTCTCAGGAAGTGAGTCCAAGGCTAGGAAAGCTCACCAGAGTCTAAGGTGTTTGCAATCACGTTTGCATTTGGCCAGCCTCAGCACACTCAGCATTGGTGGGACTCCCTCAGTCCCTTTGCAGGACAATTGCACAACCCCAGTGAGTGTGTGGTGTGAGTGTCCCACTAGGTGGTTGAGAGTTGTGTGTGCTCTGTAGAATTTAACTCCATTGACCATCATGGAAGCATCTGTTCTCCTTAACCTGGATTGGGGAGAAACCCTCTTTCCTGAGTTGTGTGGAATCATCAACTGAATTAACAGGGAAAGTTCAAAGATGATGTTTAGGCCATCCAGTTTTTTTCCAGTCATTTCTGCATTAGATTTAGCTAGCTGGGACCATCTCAGACTGGCACTGTCCACAGGGAGGTGCAAAGATGTTGGACTTCAGAGGGAACCAGATTAAAACTTGTTCTTTCTCCCTTGCACCACCAAATAAACCTCTAAGGAACTGGGGACTCATCGATGATTGGCCACAAAGCCCCTAAAAATATTGAGTGAGATTTTTTTAAAAAAGATTTATCCCATTTCATACATTCCAGTGGTTAGGAACCTTCTGTGCAAATCTTTGAGGAAAGATTTGCACAGGAGAAACCAGCAACTGGTTTATATATTTGGGCATGGTTCATTATGCCTATGTTGCAGTTCTCTTTCCTTAACCTAAGTTAAGGGTGTGATGTGAGCTCACCTGGATTTACCACAAACCATCTTTGATAGCCAATGGACTATATTTTCACAGAAGATTGAAAACTTTTTATAGGATCTGGTGTTGGATCCAGGGTCCATGGATTTCCAGCATGGCAACATACACAAGACAAGGGATCAGTCTGGTTTGTGATCTTGTTTTGCAAAGGAAGGTTTAGCCACTAAATTCCTCTTTTCCCCAACCAATGCCTTATTTTGTGATTAATCATATCTGGGGTTTCCCTTGAACAAGCATTCTTGACTACTTTTGCTTTCATAAATATTCTTGATCATTTTTGAAGCTAACAGGTTACTAAGAATGAAGGCCTGTCTGCTTTGAGATTTTAGCTTCTTAATATAAAGATATTAGAGAATGGGGGTTTCAGCCTTTCCTTCAATGGCAAACCATTTCCTCATAACTTTTCCAAAGTCTCTGGCTCAGCTCCACCTGGGGTCTTTCTGACCACCTTCACACAGTTGTGAGCCTGAGGCTGTGAGCCTTGCTCTGCCTGCCTTTGTTCTGGCAAGCCCAGCCATGTGGCCTCCAGCTCACTAACTTTGGGCTGATTTTTGTAGCTGGTTGTACTGTAGAGAGATGACAAGAAGCTCCTAATACCAACAAGATCCTCATTAAGACAATTGGGGGCAATGAAGATTGATGGGGAAACAGAATACTTTTTAACTTGTGGATTATTTTATCAATGGTTAGAAAATAGAAGGAGAAATTAGAAATGTAGAATCAAGGAAGATATGTAAATAACAATGAAGCAAATGTGTAATTAAATAATGAATATTGAACAATGTTAATTGGCCGCTGCTGCAATTGGGTTGACTGAGGTGCTGGCTGTGGTGGTGGATATTGTTGCTCAGGCTCCCATTGTGGCTGGAGGTCATCAGGTTTCATGGCCCTGGCTTGGTGTTTACACACATTTAATTTCTTGAAAGCCCCACACATGAACTTTACATCTTCCTCTGTCATTGAGTCAGCTTTGTTGAATTCTTCACCCTCTTCTTCCTTTTCCAGCTCCACTCATTGTTCCCACAAGCAACTGCCACACTTCCATGAGTGAAAGTCATCTCCATGGTCCTCCACTCCCATTCCTCCTTTTGCCCAATGCCCAGAGACCACCTGGATTTCAGCAGATTACCACAACTTTCCATCTCTCCTGTCCATTCAGAAAGATCCAGTCCCTCTTCAAAGCCTCCTCCCAGCATTCAATCTCCCCCTGATTTCTTCCTTGAGCCGATATCATGTGCATGATCCCCACAGTAGAGATGATGTCCTCTTTGGGTTGACCACACTATCAGATTCCACCTAATGTCAGACCTGGCCCAGTCTGACCCCATTGGAAAGTAAAACTCTCAATTTCATTTGTCTACAGTGAAAAGAACTTTTATTTAAAAATGCTGGCTGCAGTAAAGTCAGGAGGAATCTGATGTTCCTGTGTAGCAATACAAAAAAACCTCCCTTAGTTCCCCATCCCTCCCCCATGTCTAGTCTGTCTTTAGCCAATCCAACATCGCTGAGACATTTTGGGAAATGCTGATGAAATTCCACACTCACGGTGAACAAACTTGAAGATGCCTGGCACGAACGTATTCCAAACTGCTTTGCACTGCTTTAACTGTCATTCCCCCCTCCCTAATTCCTACCATAGAAGCATATAGGTTTATTACCCAACTTCTCCTCTCTATTCCCTGATCCTTCAATGACAGGAGACTTGTGAGGTGCCGAGCCAATGATGGACCTCACAAAACTATTGTAATAGCTTGTCTCCAAAAGTTGTGAGTGTTCCAGCACTAGAGGCTTTAAAAAAGTTACTAGACAATCATTTGTCTTATATAGTACAGTGTCTCCTTCTCAAGAAAGAGGTTGGACTAGAAGACCTCTAAGGTTCTTTCCAAGTTTATTGTTCTAGTGAAACAGAGGCAAATGAAAGATATAAAACAACAACAAATTGTAATCAATAATTAATTGTCATAAGTCTAAGAAATGATTTTAACATCAGTTCCCAATATTCCTTTGTGTTTAGATCTGGTCTCAGGATAATAATGTAACATTTGAGAAAGGAGATACAGCCCAGCAGTCCAGCACTGGAGTGCAAGATGGAGAAGACCTGCACAGCCACCATGGACTTTCCCTTGCTGCTCAAGTAGATGGGCAGGAAAGAGACCCAGAGACTACAGATGACCAGCATGCTGAAAGTTATCAGTTTGGCTTCATTAAAGGCCCCAGGTAGATTCCTAACCAGGAAAGCCACTATGAAGCAAATGACAGCAAGGAAACCCATGTAGCCCAGGACAACATAAAACATGGTAACAGAGCCTTTGTTGCATTGAAGGATTATCTCTCCAAGCTTGGAGCGCATGTCGGAATCTGGGAATGGGGGAGAGACTCCCAGCCATATGGCACAAATGAAAATTTGGACACCAGAACAAGAAATTTTGATGGAATTGGCCAAGCTCTTTCCTAACCATCTTATCATCCTGTTTCCTGGTTTTGAGGCCAAGAATGCCAGCACCACCACAATTGTTTTGGCAAACACAGAAGACACAGCTACTGAGAACACAATGCTGAACATTGTTTGCTGGAGAAGACAGGTGGCTTTCCTTGACTGGCCAATGAAGAGAAAGGAGGACAAAAAGCAAAGCAGGAGGGACATCAGGAGGATGAAGGAGAGGTCCTTGTTGTTGGCTTTCACAATGGGAGTTTCTAGATATTTAAGGAATACTATTAAAACAAGGCTTGTGATTAGAACAAGAGTAGAGCAAAGGAGACAAGGATTGTGCCCAGATGTTTTTCATAGGACAGGAAGGTTATTCTTTTGGGGATATTTTGACTCGATTCTTGTTTGGATATTGTTCATCTGGGCATTTGGTGCATTTTTCAGTATCTGAGAAAACATAGTAGCATTTCTTTCATAGCCTTTCAAATTTCAAGAACACCTTTTTTATGTGATTTGATGCTGAGACACAAAAAAGCCTCTGTAAATGGTATATACATACATTCCAGTAAAATAATCACCAATATATACAACTGTAACAAAAAACAACAACAACCGAGAACAACAACAACATAAAATTAATAGAAGAAATAACTGGTGCCACAAACTCCCTTCTCTGAAGTAATCCACCAGATTCTGATCTTTCACTGACTTTACTTTGAGTTTGTTTGTTTCTTTGTTTTAATTTTAATTTTTGACAGATGCTAGACATATGTTTCTCCCAGGAATATTTAAACTCATTTATTGATTATTGACCCACCAACTAGGCTCTCAATCAATTCTTCTGACCCAGCAGGATCTGGTTGAACTGCTGATGGACTCGGATAGTGAGGAACCATATGAGTCTGCCCTGGATGATGTGGAGGGCCCTGGGCAGGGTTCAGACTCAGAGCAGGGACCAGAGAGGCTGGTTGGCCACCAGGAAGTGCCTGAGGCATGGAGCAGAGGATAGGATCAAAGGCAGTTTGTCCCTGATTCTCAATTGAGAAGGGATGAGAAATGGAAGCAGCAACTCCGTAGGCAGACTCACAAAAGATGATTAAGCACAGGTGGTTGTTGAGAGCTCAGAAGGCGGGGCTTAGCAGTGAGAAGACGGACTTTCAGGCACTTCCTGAATGACCATCTACACCGGAGTCTTTTTTGGAGGATTCTTTTGAATCTAAGCTGTCCCGAAGAGACAGTGACGTGGGGCGGAACTCCATGGTCCCAGAGGTATCCGCAAAACCTCTGGGAACCTAAGGAAAGCCTTCCCAATCCAGTGGCTTCCGGATCGGCTAAACAATGCCGACTGCAACTGCGAAGACCCAGAGAGAGCAGATATGAGCAGGCCGTTTGATGTGAGTCTTAAATCCTTTTTTTTTGTTGGAAAGAGAGCACCCTAAATTTGGAAACTTAGTTTAAAATAAGGCTGAGAAGTGAGAAAAGCGGCGGAGATAAATGTTTGCCATTTGGAAGTTTATTTTTCTGTTCCTTTTTTCTAATTCCTAAGCCGGGCTGGACTTTCTTGTAATTTGAATCGGCTTTTCGCATTCCTTTTTCTTGTTGTCGACACCTTTAACTTTGAATTTATTGGGGCACTAAATCTTAAACTTAAAGTGCTTTGAAGATTGGGTTTTTTTTTTTTTTGGCTTGCTTTTCTTCGTTGCCTTTTACCCCTTTTGAGGTTTGTCTTTTTTTTTCTCACAATTAGTAATTAACAAACGGAATGGACTAAAACAAACTGTAAATTACAAACTACAAGCCAACACTGCCATCTTGTGGACTTGAACTTTGTTATTAAAATCCCCCCTGTAATGTATTTGATTCACGTGTTTATGCAGCTGGCAAACTGAGATAAAACAGCAAAGCTGACCGTGACCTTGAAGAGACTCTTATCTTAGGGGGGGATAAAAAGAGTCCGGGAAAATCATTTGTTTTAGCCTGTTGGCATCCTTTCATCCCCCAACATCATTCTCATATTACCGGCTGTGGAGATATTGACACCAAGTTTTTCTTTTTTGATCATTACCATCGACCTTTTGATTTTTTACTTTTTTTTTTTCTTCTTTGTTTTGATTTCTTTTTTTTTCAACCTCTAGATCACCTTTTGACTATCTATATTTTTTCTGCTTCTTTCTTTTCTCACTTGTAACTGAAGCACCCCTTCTCCCCTTTTTGGAGGGGGGGTACCTTCCTTTTTTATTATTATTATTTTTTTTTAATTACTATTTCATACTCTCTTACTTATATATATATATTTTATTGCACTCTACTGCATTTCATCCTTGAAACAAAAACAAAAAAGCCTCCTCTCCTTTCCTTCCTTTTCTTTCCCTTCTCTCTCTTCCTTCCTTTTTTCCCTCCCCCTTTTTCTTACTTCCCCTTTCCCTCTTCTGTGTACTTTACGTACATAATACACTATACTTATAACCCTCTATCCTCTAATACTAATTGGCTATGAGTAGAAAAGCAGTTGCCCCTGGCTTTACATCAACCCCTGCCCCCTCACCTGCGGGAGGCCAGAGGACAACACAGATGACGTCTCATCAGGAAAAAGAGAAGGAAGCCAACTTTGAAACACTCATACAAATGATGCAGAAAATGCAAGCAGGAAACGATACCCTTGTAAAAAAAATGGAGGCAATGGAATTACAAAATTAAAGTATTGTACAAAAGGTTGATAATATGGAAGGAAAAGTAGAAAGTATACACAACTGGATGCTGAAATATGAAAATAGGATTCAAAAAGTTGAAAATAAGATTCAAGAAGGAGAGAAGAAAACTGAAAAGCTAGAGATTAGACTAAGCGATGTAGAAAGAGAGAGCAGTGGAATATTAAGATGGGAGATGGACAGGTCTGAATTTTTTTTAAGATTCCAAAATATAGAAGAAGAAAAAGGAGAGGACTTAGTTCAGATAATTTCAAATATTTTGATAGATGTTCTGGGGATGTCCCAGGACCAAATAAAAGAAACAATTGATGAGACTTTTAGAGTATATACAAGGTATGCAATGAGAAATGCTCTTCCAAGGGAAGTGCATGTAAGATTTACTAAGAAAACAATTAAATCACAAATCCTACAGAAAATGAGAGACAGAAAATTAGAATATAAAGGGAAGGAGATTGTAGTACTTAAACAAATCCCAAGAGAGGTGAGAGAGAGGAGAAGAGAATATCAATTTCTGACCAAAGTATTGATAAAAAAAGGTGTTAACTACAGATGGCTCATACCGGAAGGTTTATTATGTACTTGGCAAGGACAAAGACACAGGATAGATACAACTGAGAAGGCAGAAGCTTTCTACGAAGAATACTTCAGAGAAACAGTGGAGAAAATTGGGAAAGACGATGCAGTGATACAAATACTGGAACCACCTGTAACCACGACCGAAAAAATAGAAGGAGCAGTAGGTGGAAGTGAGAAAGAAGGGGAGATAGGGAATGGGAGCCGCAAAGAAAAACGAGAACCTAGATCCACTAGAGCAATAAATCCTGTATATAAAGTATAAACATGGAAGAAAGAAAAATGATTACACTTAACATTAATGGACTCAATTCGGTAGCTAAAAGGAAGAAAGTATTTCATAAATTAGAGAAGTTACAACTTGACATAATCTGTCTGCAAGAAGTACATATCCAAAAGAAATATGAACATTTACTAACTCAACCAAAGCTTGGGAAAATGTTCTCATCATTGGCAAATTGTAAGAAAAGAGGAGTGGTCTTTTATATTAAAGGCAACATCCCAACAAAAGTAGTATACGCAGAGGAAGAGGGAAGAATTTTGATGGTGGAAATTATGGACACCAAAAAGACACTTCTAATTGGAATCTATGCCCCTAATGAAAAACAAGATGAATTCTACAAAAAACTACACAAAAAAGTTTTGGAACTAGACTATGCTGATATTTGTATGATGGGAGACTTTAATGGCATTGTGAATCCAAATATGGACTATAAAACACATAAAACAAAAAAATTAAACAGGAAGCCTCTGCCAAAATCTTTCTTTAGGATGACAGATGAACTAAATTTAAAAGATATATGGAGAGAAAGAAACGTTAAAAAAGAACAATATACCTTCTACTCAAATAGACATTCTTCACTCTCCAGAATAGATATGATATGGGTTTCAGCGGACCTGAGCTCCAACATAAAAGAAATTGAGATCGAAGCTAGCACCTGGGCGGACCATAATCCAATTTTAATTAAATGGAAAGGACAAAGGGTAAGACCTAGATGGACACTAAATAACACTATATTGAAAGAAAAAGAGTTTGTACAAAAAATGGAAAAAGAGTTAGTCCTTTTTTTTAAAGAAAATAGGAAAGAAGATACGTCATCCCAGAATCTCTGGGACACAATGAAGGCTGTTATTAGAGGTTTGACAATAGACTACACAAGGAAGAGAAACTCCAAAAAAAGACATTTGCATAAAGCTTTAGACAATGACTATAAAATACTTGAAAGAGATTTACAGAGAGCACCACAAAAAAAAGATGTTAAAATAAAGATGGACATAATTAAACACAAAATGGACTTATTAGAAAAGGAAGAACTGGCACAAAAAATTAGAGGTGCCAAACAGAATTACTTTGAAAATGCGAACAAACCAGGCAGGTGGTTAGCATATAAGATGAAAAAAGAGAGAGAAGCAAAGAAAATATTACAACTAAGAGACAAACAAGGAGAAATTCAATATGGAAATACCGAAAAGAAAAAAATTATACATGATTACTACGTTAAACTTTATGAACAAGAGAAGGTGGAGGAGGGACGAGTCAAAAAGTATCTACAAGATGCCAATCTCCCCCAGGTATCAGATGAAACTAGAACAATGTTAGAAAGCAAAATAACAATGATGGAGCTAACAGAGGCACTTAAAAAACAAAATAATGGGAGAGCCCCAGGACCAGATGGTCTACCCGTGGAATTCTACAGAACATTTGAAGAAATATTGACCCTCCCACTCCTACAAGTCATGAATGAAGTGATGACTGAGAACCAAATACCGAAGTCATGGTCAGAAGCGTATATCACATTACTACCCAAGGAAGAGACTGATTTAACACAAATCAAGAATTATAGACCAATCTCTTTATTAAACTCAGACTACAAGCTATTTGCATCTATACTAGCTGAGAGACTTAAAAAATACTTAAATGGCTTCATCCATTCAGATCAAAATGGCTTTTTACTTAAAAGACAAATCAAAGACAATATGAGAATAATTTTGAATACCTTGGAATACTATGAGGCCCATCCAGAAAAACAATTGGCACTGATGTTCCTCGATGCGCAGAAGGCCTTTGATAATGTGAATTGGCAGTTTATGTTTTTGCAACTGGAGCAGATGAACTTTGGCAAGAAATTCACTCAAAGTATACGAACGATATACCAGAAACAAGCAGCAAAGATAATGGTAAATGGAGAACTAACAGAACCGATTGAAATAAAGAGAGGTACAAGACAAGGCTGCCCATTATCTCCGCTACTTTTTGTCCTAACACTAGAGGTCTTAAATAGAAAGATTAGAGAAGAAGAAGAAATAAGAGGAATGAAAATTAAGAGAGAAGAGTATAAACTGCAAGCGTTCGCAGACGACTTAGTTTTCATTCTTGAAGACCCATTAGAAACTGCACCCAAATTGTTAGAAAGAATAGAGGAATATGGAGAAGTAGCAGGCTTGAAAATAAACAAAGATAAAACAAAGATCATGACAAAGAATATCCCAGCTACACAAAAGGATCAGTTGTCAGAAATGTTGCAGATTCAAAACACAAGTAAAATTAAATATTTGGGGATACATTTATCACCTAGATGTAGCACTCTTAAAGAGGATAATTATACCAGATTAAAACGACAAATAGCAATCGATTTGGAGAAATGGGGAAACTTGCATTTATCAATGATGGGAAGAATTTCTACAATTAAAATGAACATTCTACCTAGAATTTTATATCTGTTTCAGACAATTCCAATTAGACTGGGTAAGGATTTTTTTCTAGACTTAAATAAAATAGTTTTGAAATTTATTTGGCAAGGGAAAAAAGCTAGAATAAAGCTTAAATTACTACAAGATGTTAGATCAAGAGGAGGTTTTGGTTTACCCGATTGGGAGCTATACTATCAGGCAGCAAACCTGATGTGGATTAAGGAGTGGATATCATTAAAAAACTCTAGATTATTGAACGTAGAAGGTCATGATTTGCTGTTGGGATGGCATGCCTTCTTATGGTATAAGGGAACTAAACCACATGGTTACTTTAGAAGACATTATATAAGGGAGGCATTGTTGTTAAATTGGGAAAAGATTAAAAAATTACATTATTTAAAAATTCCAGTCTGGACATCAACAATTGAAGCATTTTCGTATCCGATAATACATAAAAAGGAACAAACAGTTAGATATATAGAATTATTGAATGCAGAGGGTGAGCTCAAATCTAGTCAAGAATTGAAGCAAGAAGGGATGGAAATGAACTGGTATTCATATGTACAGATACAATCTAGATATAATGAAGATAGAAAAACTAAAGGTCTATATAATAAAATGACTGAGCTAGATAAAATTCTAACAGGTACTGATGAAAAAGTAATTAAAAAACTATATGGATATTTATTGGAGTTTAAATTGCATGAAGAACAAGTTAAAGAAACTATGATTGCGTGGGGGAAAAATTTTAAGTATGGGATTGATTTAGAGAATTGGCAGAAATTGTGGTCTCAAAATTACAAAATGACAATGTCTACTGCATATAGAGAAAACTTGTATAAGATGTTTTATAGGTGGCATCTACCCCCGACCAGAATCGCAAGAATGTTTAAGAATAAATCAGAAAAGTGTTGGAAATGTCACCAGATACCTGGCTCATACTACCACATGTGGTGGACTTGCACTGAAGCTAAAAGATACTGGACTAAAATCCACATGTGGTTGGAGAAAATGATACATAAACAAATAGACTTTAAACCAGAGGTCTTTTTATTGGGAATTTTACCAGAAACCTACAACAAAGACTTAAAATATTTGATTGTAAATGTTGTAACAGCAGCCAGAATTGTATTTGCAAAAAACTGGAAAAATGAAACAATACCAAAAGAGGAAGAAATCATTCGAAAAATAATGGACTGTGCCGAAATGAGTAAATTGACATTTGAAATTAGAGAGCAAGAGGATGAACAATTTTATAAGATATGGGACCTGTTTTATCAATGGCTAAGGGAAAAAGAACAAAATTTTGGAAATGAAAAATGATATACTTATGCTTTAATTGGAAAAAGTAAATGATGATATAATTATGCTGTGAAATAATTCAACAATGATATAAGGAAGTACTAATATAAGGTCTGGTGATAAAATGTATAAGGTTAAGAATTTATTATAATGATATTTCGCTGCTGATAAGGTAATTCTAGTAGGGGAACAAATGAAAACTGGTATATATAGGCAGCGATGCCTTGTTGAACAATGAAGGAATAAGATCTCTGTTTGAAGGTATGAAATGCAAGGTTAACAATGAATAGAAGTATATTCTCTGGGGGAAAACAATGTTAATGTTAACTGAATATATATGGTAGAAGGAAAATGAGACCTTTAGTTACATTAGAGGAAATATCTGAGATGGTAAACATTATTTGAAGATGTAGATGTTAAAACAACCGTAATCAAACGACATGCTGCATGTGACGATGGTTTTTTTTCTTTTTCTTTTTTTTGTTTTTCTTTTCCCCCCCCCCCTTCCTTTTTGGACCTTTTTTGTCCTTTTTGGCCTTCCCCCCTCCCCCCACCCTTTTTTTTTCTCTTTTCCCCTTCTCTTTTTGAACTTTTTTTTTTCTTCTCCTTTTTGTCCTTTTTGGCCTCCCCCCCTTCCCCCACCCCCTTTTTTTTTTCTTTTTCTTTCTTCCTCTTCCTCTCTCCCTTGTTCTACTTTGTTGTCTTTTGTTTTTTAAACCCTAGCTTATTGTGGTGCTTATTAAATATACAATAGAGAGATACGGGATGTATAAACTTAGTAGGGATGCACCTGTGATTAAACGACATATTGTATGTGAAGATGGGTTTTCCCTTCCCCCCTTTTTTTTCTCTCTCCATCCTTTCCCTTTCCCATTGTTGTCTATGTAACAAAAAAATAAAAATAATTATTAAAAAAAAAAAAAAGCACAGGTGGTTGTTGATTGGCCCCTCCCAAGAGAGATTATAGATGAGGGTTGGGAGGAGACATTTGCAGGAAACAACTGTTGGAATTAGTAGTTAAGAAAATCTATCTGTGTATTCTAGCCTTGTCTGTTCATTTGGACTATCTGCATTGCTTCGTTTGAATTATCTGGGTTGCTGCAGAGCTACTCTATTGAACGTGAGTTGCCTGGGCCCTGAGCCAAAGGATTTGTTATCTCAGTAATTGAACAGTGGCAAACAACCAAGCCTGTGTTCTGGTTTATTCACAGGCCAGGGGGTCAGAACAGCTTGCTATCTCCATAATTGACTCAACAGTCATAGCAGCCCATTTCTACCTCAATAATAGAAAAGTGGCTTGTTTAGTAATAAAAAGTAGAAACCAAACTTCAAATGCTACTGCTCTCCTGAACAAATATTAGGAACAGCCAAGAACAGGAATTTTGAACAACATCTTGGCCATTGACTTTCTGTTGTGATTGTGAGGATTTTCCAGATCCTCAAACTATGGCCTGTTGGTCAGATATGGTCAGCAAAATCAAAGTATCTGGCCTGCGGAGTGGTGGGATTCAGCCCCTCACCTTGCACCACTTCATCATTGGCTTTATCTTCCAGTGAGCATCTACTCCAGCTGCACTTCTGGTTAGTTATTTCACTGGTTGAGCTGCACTTCTGATCACACTGCTGCTGCTGAAGGTAAGGCCACAGGGTACTAGGGAGGACCACCTGACTGTGGGCTGATCTCTCCAGTGCAGCCACATGATCCAGGGCTGGTGTATGAGTAGGAGAGGGGCTGCTGCTGGCTTGAAAAGCAGCTCTGCTGCCAGCTTGTAAATCAGTGCTTTAAAAGTCTTTAAGAATGCTTTAAATACAGCCTTTTGGGATGTTTTTTGCAGCCATATGATCCAGGGCCGGTGGATGAATAAGGGAGGGGCAAGTACAGCAGGGTCAAAGGCAAATGGAATGCTAAATTTGCCACACCCACCCACTCACAGGACCACCTAGCCATTCTCACCCACCCGGACCGGCCCCCCAAACAGTCTTAGGGACTGTGAATCGGCCCACCTGTTTACAAAATTTGAGGACCCCTACTTTAAACTCACAAACTACTCCTTGCAAATACAAGTTACCATGCAGGATTTCAAAGACCCAGCTAAGCGAATCACACCACAATCCCTCCAGGAGTTTCTAGAATTGGATGATCTCAGCTTGCTTGGAACAGGTTGCCTATGAAGCCAACGTTTCTTATCTCAATACAACAATCCCAAATGATTTGCAATGGAAAATGCTTTCTTTTTGGGCTTGGCATTATCAAAGTGGCTCCTCCTTTTGATTTATGTTTACTTCCCTGTTTTATTGCTCATTTGGATTTTTAGCCTTACTCCTTCGTTCCCTGAAGGAAAACAGCCAGAAAAAGGAACCTGAACTCACTTACATATGGTAACTTGACACCCTTTACCTCTGAATACTTACATCTGTGTGCTACATCATTTGTTTCTTATGTGTTAGTCTCTCCTATCTTTTTGAGATGATATGAAAACAACTCTTTCTCTCCATGTTATTTGAGGGACTCCCACTGGAGCAAGCAAATAAACAGTGTAGTAATAGTTCATTACTTGCTTTGTGTTGTACATCTGATTCCACAAGTAGTAAAATACTGAACACCAGAAGGTACCAGAGAATAAAGGAATTTTCCCTCCTTTAAGACCAATAATTTATTTCCACTGTCAGCTGTCAGAGGTCACACTCTAACTACAGGCATTTAAGATGGGTGTGGATTTTCCCTTTAATCCTTTTCTCGTTCCCCAGAGGTCTTGATGGAGGAAGGGAGGGAGCAAGAAGAGCAAATTGGCCAATAGCTTCTCCCCCACAGCTGGGTCTCCTCAGAACTAAAGAAGCTCACAGGAGGGACAGGTTCAACCTTGAGGATACCTTTTCCATTATTATATAGTGGTAGAATTGGGATATTGAACACTTGGGGGGTAAATAGGGAATCAAAAGATTTTTTCTTTTAAAAAATCCTCTGGCAATCAGCAAAGGTCAAATACCAACCAAAGGTCTTTACCCCCCCTCCCCCACTAAAAACTGCCAATGATAGACAGGCTAGGTAGTACTAGGACAATCACACAGCTGAGAAGTGGGAAAGATACTTGGATGCCAACCCTGTATGAAAGGCTCAGGCTATAAAGATGTCTGCTACAGAAGATTCCTCACCAGAAGGCAGAAAGTCTGTTCAGCACCTCAGCCCAGAGAAGCTGGAATGGGAGGCTAAGAGAGAGGAACCCATGAAAAGGGTAAAAGTTGATCTGGAGATTAACTGAAGGGAGATTGATGAGAAAGAGCATCAAACCCAAATAGAGCTCTGGAAGTTGCAACACTAAACCAGACCTTGGGGGAATTGAAATGCCAATTCTGAAATGAGGTTGAGCTCTTCCTAGCTAACTCTGAAGATACCTACCAAGCTGAAAGCAGTCAAAAACCCAGGATATGGTTCATATATATGCTCGGTTAAAGCCAGATATTGGCTAACTTGTGTGCTGAGGAAAAGAAGGGCAACCATTTGGTTTAAAATACAAATATTAACTGTTAACTTATTTTATTGTTTGATTATTTATTGTTATATTATCATATTGATTAAAATAACTATTTTTATCTCCCTCAGTTTTAAATCACATCAGTTGTCAAATAGCGGCAAATGAAGTATATAAACCAACAACTGCAATCAAAAATTAAATGTTATAATGTAAAGAACCATTTCAAAATCAAGTCCCTGCCTTTATCGTTAGATGTTCCTTTGTGTTTAGATCTGGTCTCAGAAGGATAACGTAGCACTTGGGGATGAAGATGCAACCCAACAGCCCAGCACCAGAGGCCAAGATGGAGAAGACCTGCATGGCTACAGCTTGGCTTCATTGAAGGCTCCAGGCAGGTTCCTGGCCAGGAAAGCCACTGTGAAGCAAATGGAAGCTAGAAAACCCATGTAACCAAGGACAATATAAAACATGATGGCGGAACCTTCGTTGCACTGAATGATGATCTCTCCAGGCTGGGAGTGGATGTCAGAGTCAGGGAATGGGGGAGAAATTCCCAGCCACATGGCACACATGAAAATGTGGACACCAGAACAAGAAAGGATGATGGAGTTGGCTAAGCTCTTCCCTAACCATCTTTTCATCCTGTTTCCTGGTTTTGAGGCCAGGAAGGCCAGCACCACTGTGATTGTTTTGGCCAACACAGAAGACACAGCTACTGAGAAGACAATGCTGAACATTGTTTGTCGGAGAAGACAGGTGGCTTTCCTTGGTTGCCCAATGAATAAAAATGGGGACAAAAAGCAAACCAGGAGAGAGATCAGGAGGATGAAGGAGAGGTCCCGGTTATTGGATTTGACAATGGGAGTTTCTAGGGATTGAAGGAATAGGATTAAAATGAACACTGTGGTTAGGAACAGGAGTAGGGCAAAGGAGATGAGGATGATCCCCAGATATTCTTCATAGGACAGGAAGGTTATTCTTTTGGGGATATATTTGACTTGATTCTTGTTTGGATATTGATCATCTGGACATTTGGTGCATTTTTCAGTATCTGAGGGAACAAAGTAATATTTTTTTGTTAGTCTTTCAAATTTCAATAAAACCTTTGGGTGAGATGTGACACTGAAAGATGGGAAAGCCTTAGTAAATTGTATATACACTCCAGACAAAAAATCCCCACTATATAAAACTATAAAAACAAGAACAACAAAAAAATAAAACTAAAAGGAGGGGGAGCTAACGTCGCTACAAGACGGACATGCAATCTAAATGCTTTGAGATTGCTGCCGAAACTTTTATTGCTGGGTGGTACAATCGGACCTAAACCATCCCGCAGAGACAGTGAACGGGAAGAATACGTCCTGTTTATCTCAGGGACATTGCAAAGACCCTGATCGATCCAGGAGAAGTTCTTCTAGCTGGCGATAAAAGCACAGTCCCTAGGCTAATGAAGTTGGGATGGTTCTGAATGGAATGAAATGAAAAGAGAAGTGTTTACAGCTGGTGAAGAATTTTTACCATTTTAAAAGAGAGTGCCCACAAGAAACTTAAAATTAATTTAAATCTGAGAACAGAAGAAATAAGTGGCAGAATTAAACTTTGAATGGTGTGTTATCTTGCTTCTTAAATGATATTTTTATGGATGGAATTTATGCAAGCCTTTTAAAACGAATGGATTAAGTTTTCTTCTTCTATCTCTTTTTATTATTTTTGCAACCTATGGATTAAAATTCTCCTTCTTCATTACTACTTGTGTTTTCCTCTTTTTCTCTTCTATTTTACTCAAGAATTTGATTTTTATTTTTTAAGTTGGAATATAAAAAAAGAAAACAAAGAGAATTCTAACAACAGAGGGAAAGTTAGTGCTGCTGCTCTTGAAAAGCCAAAATGTCCCGCCACTAGATTGTCATGGCACTGGCAGAGAATAAATCCCCAGAGGGGCCCCGTGGGCACAAAGAGCCTGTCCCGGTACCTCAAGAGGTCATTGTCAAAGGTCCATGGGGAGGCCGGCCCTACCTCTGCCCTCTGTTGCTCCACCCACTCATTGTACCACTGCACATCCCATATCTGAGGCCATAAGTCCACAGGCTCATGAACTGCAGCAAAGGATTTGATGAGCAAAACTGTCTGGGGTGAAAGTGGGTTGGCGGTGCAAGAGTACTCAGGTTTCCTGGACAGGGCATCTGCCCTTTGCTTGCGCGCACTCTGGATGTAGGTCACTCGGAAGTTGAACTGGGCAAAGAACAGAGACCACCGGATCTGGTGCTTGTTCAACTTGCATGCCGTTTTCAGGAACCTAGATTCCTATGGTCTGTCCCGACCTTAACTTGATGCCTGGCCCCCTCCAGGTGATGCCTCCAGGCCTCAAACGCCACCTTAATGGCCAGCAACTCCTTTTCCCAGATGGTGTAATTGCGCTTGGAAGGATTGAGTTTCCGTGAGAAGAATGCACAAGGGAAAAGGATGGTGCCAGGGGCATGAGACTACAGTAACACTGCGCCCACCACGATGTCGGACATGTCCCCCTCCACCACAAATGGACGATGGGGATCTGGGTGCTTCAGGACCGGCTCCTTCATGAAGGTGTGCTTCAGGGCTTCGAATGAGTGTTGCTCCGTAGGCCCCCAGCAAAACAGCACTTTCTTTTGCAGGAGTGAGGGGCATGGCCAGGGAAGCGAAAATGGGGATGAAGGTCCGGTAGTAGTTTGCAAACCCGAGGAGTTACTGGACATCCTTCACTCGCCGAGGAGGTTGCCAACTGCACAAAGACTCTACCTTGCCCAGCTCCATCGTAATTCCTTCAGGGGAGATACGGTGCCCCAGGAACTCAATGGTAATCTGCCAGAACTGACACTTTTCCAGCTTTGTGTACAGACGATGCTCCTAGAGTCATTGCAAGACCAGGTTTAGGTGCTGCCAATGACCCACCCGAGAAGCCGAGTAAATCAAAATGTCATCCAGGTAAATGATGACAAACTGGTCCAAGAGGTCCTGGAAGATATCATTCATAAAATGCTGGAAGATGGCTGGGGCATTGGTCAATCCAAATGGCATGACTGTGTACTCAAAATGTCAGTACGGGGTGCTAACAGCTGTCTTCCACTCATCCCCCACCCGAACTAGAACCAGATTATAGGTGCCACACAAGTCCAGTTTCATGAACACCGTTACTTCCCATAGCCGCTCCAACAACTCAGGAATCAGGGGCAGAGGGTAACGGTTGCACACCATGATCGCATTCAAGCGATGATAATCAGAACAGAGTCTCAGATCCCCAGTCGTCTTCTTGATGAACAAGACCAGAATGGACAGTGGCTAAGATGAGGACTGGATAAAATCCCCCGGGTGAGGTTCTTGTCCAGAAAGCCCCACAATGCGGCAAACTCCGGCTCGGACATGGAGCACAGGCAACCCACAAGGAGCTGTGTGTGTGACACCAAGTCAATGGGAAAGTCATAAGGCCGGTGCGGCGGCAATTGGTCTGCTTCCTGCTCACTGAAGACGTCCACAAACTCTGCTAAGTCTGGTGGCAAGGGCACCCTGGGCAAACTCAGCACCTGGCCTGCACAGACGTGATGGGTGTGGTCGACACATTGCAGGGACAGTCTTGGCTTCCGCTTTGTCTCTCCTGACTCGTCTTTCCTGCCTCTTTGATTCTCCATTCAGTCATTGGGTGGCAGATCGAAAACGGGAGCCAAGCCGGGTCATTCCTTCCAAGAGGCAAGTTTCCCATCAAATGACTCGCTACCATAGACTCAGGGAGACCCTCTGCAGTCCCTCTCATCTGGCTGGGAGCCGACAAGAGTGTTGGGCTGAAGGAAGGAGGGATACCCACGCTCCCTCTCCCTCCCTCTCCCTTTCTCTCTCTCTAGCATTAAGAGATATATTATATTATATAAGATATTAATATAAGATATATATAAGATATTAATATAAGATATATATAAGATATTAATATAAGATATATATATAAGATATAATAAAATATATTTACAGCAATTATTCATGACGTGCCTTTTGCTTAGCAAGGAGACATCTTTGGACAGCGCTGGCCCTTCAGCTTTGAAATGGAGATGAGCACCGTCCCCTACAGTTGAGAACTAGCACATATGTGCGAGGGGAACCTTCACTTTTACCTTAACCTTACAATAAAGATAGAATGATTACTCTTGTGGTGCTTCTTGTCTGGACTACCTAGCTAGACTAAAATCAATCTTGCCAGACTGAAAATATTTCTCCCTTCATCTTCTTGTACTCTCCAGAAAATTATGCAATGTCTCTTCCCAAACATTTCCTATCCTCCGTCTTCCTCCCATGGACTGTAGATCTTTTACTTGCCACTTGTCCAGTCTGTTGATCTTCCTCCTGTCTCACAAGTACATTTTCACATATCATTACAATACTGTTTCTATATTTATTCAACCTATGTGTTGAACACATATTAAAGGAAACTGGATTTGAAGAAGATGAGCTTTATTTGAAAGCTGAAGAAGAAACATCAATAACCAAGCTTCAGAGCTGAAGAAGCTTCTTGGATGAGAAACAAAACATCTTCAAAGAAAAACCAAGAAGTCCAGTTGCCACTTGAAAAAGTACCTTTGGGATGATCAATAACCAATGTTTTGCTGATGACACAACTTGCATAGCCAAAAATGCAAATGATTTCCAAGCTCTGATAGTGAAAGTCATTAAGCACAGAGAAAAAATGGGACTGAAATTACACATAAAGGCTAACCTGAACTCTTTTTCACCTCTGAGGTTTTTCTCATAATGAGGCCCAGATTCATTTCAAATTTCATGCCATATGCAAGGTTTTCAACCTTTCAGATCCTCTTAAATGGATTAAGAGATCTGCTCTTATTATACATCATTTCATAGTCCATTTGTTGTCCTACATGGATAATATATTCAAAATGAAAGATTTTTTTTAATGGTGGATCATCAAATATAAAAAATATCTAAGAGATGACAAAGAAAAGGCAGAATTACTCTATTTTTATTGGTCCCAGGTTTCTGAGAGTTTAGGAGCCAACAAGAGTTGTGATGCACCAATGGAAAAAACCAAACCTATACCTTAAGACTGGGGAAATCCTGTATGTAGTTTAGGGGATAGATTTTTACTTTCAACCCATACAAATCTCAGGGCCAGGGAGATATGAATTCAGTTGTAGGATCTTGAAAAAAAATGGGAATAGATAGATAGATAGATAGATAGATAGATAGATAGATAGATAGATAGATAGATAGATAGATAGATATGTAAAAATCTAATAGATACCTTTCACCCTGGCTTCGCTGATAACGGATAAGAGCCCGTGGCCTAATGGCTAAGAAGTCTGCCTAGTATGTAATATAGCCCAGGTTCAAATCCCAGTAAGGGTATGGCTAGCTGATGAGAGCTAAATAGCTTGAAATAGATCTATACTAGTCTCCCTTTATTTTTTTTATCAGCACAAATAAAAAAACACAAATATAACAAAGGCAACAGTAAGAATATTGGGTTTCTGTCGTGATGGACTCTTGTGACGAGCCGATTGACAGATGATGGAAGCAGTTAGCTTCCTCCCATAATTGGGGCTGAAGTCAGGGAAGAAGGTGCTGATAAATAAATAAAGGGAGACTAGTATAGATCTATTTCAAGCTATTTAGCTCTCATCAGCTAGCCATACCCTTACTGGGATTCGAACCTGTGCTATATTGCATCTTAGGAGGAGACCTGTGGCATAATGGCTAAGACATTTGCCTAAGATGCAATATAGCACAGGTTCGAATCCCAGTAAGGGTATGGCTAGCTGATGAGAGCTAAATAGCTTGAAATAGATCTATACTAGTCTCCCTTTATTTATTTATCAGCACAAATAAAACACAAATATAACAAAGGCAACAGTAAAAATATTGGGTTTCTGTCGTGATGGACTCTTGTGACGAGCCGATTGACAGATGATGGAAGCAGTTAGCTGGGCTGTAAGTTTTGTTTCTTCACCAACCTAATCCAAAAAGAAACCCCCACTAAAGTCCAGGACAGAGAACAAGAAAATGGAAAAGCCCTCCTCCCATACATAAAAGGCACCACAGACAGAATCAGCAAAATCCTCCGCAAACACAACATCAAGACAGCATTCTGCACAGACCGGAAAATATCCACCATCCTAAGAAACCCCAAAGACAAAATTGAATTAGAAAATCAAGGAGTATATGAAATCCCATGCACTACTTGCCCCACCACATACATCGGACAAACCAACAGAAGAATAAGTGCACGCATTGAAAAACACAAAATTGCAATCAAAAAAGAGGAACCAACTTCTTCCCTGGTCCAACACCTCAAAGCCACAGGACATAAAATTGATTTCAATAAGACAAGAACTATCGCCAAGGCTGAACACTTCAACAACCGTATAATCAGAGAAGCAATTGAAATAGAAAAACGCCCACACAGCATGAACAGGCGGGATGATACCTCCCGCCTGCCAGCCTTTTGGAAGCCTGCCCTTATTAACAAACGAGTCCCAAACATGATGAAAGAGACCAGGCCCACACCCACAATAGCCACACAGAATATCACCAAAAAACATCCACAAAGTAAACAGACAAAAACACAAACTAATGAGGAGGCACGACCCAGAACCAGAAGCCAGACTGCTAAAGCACAATTAGCTACCCTCACATGAAACACAACCCCCCAAACAATCAGAACAGAACACTCCTCCAACAAATAAGGACACACCTCCACCTAATCAAGACACAGCCAAGCCCCTACCCAATCAGTTTAATCCCCTACTGGCAGTTAAAAGTTAATCCCCTACTGGCAGTTAAAATTTAATCCCCTACTGGCAGTTAAAAGGGACAAACAGCCGAGATCTCACACTACTCCTGGAAACACCAAGCCTGAAGTAGTCTGAAGCAGCCTGAAGATGACGAATGTGACTTCGTTGAAACGTCGCCAAGACATCTCCAATTCTACGCGGGAGAAAACCCAAACAACTAGAGACCTACATACTAACACCCGCGAAAACCTCAGAAAACATGCACACACACACACACACACACACACACACGTGTGTGTGTGTGTGTGTGTGTGTGTGTGTTTTTATTTGTGCTGATAAATAAATAAAGGGAGACTACTATAGATCTATTTCAAGCTATTTAGCTCTCATCAGCTAGCTATACCCTTACTGGGATTTGAACCTGGGCTATATTGCACACTAGGCATACTAGGCAGAGATCTTAGCCATTAGGCCACAGGCTCTTATCCGTTTATCAGCGAAGCCAGGGTGAAAGGTATCTATTAGATTTTTTTTACAACCCCTGGTAAGCCCCAATTATGGGAGGAAGCTAACTGCTTCCATCATCTGTCCTTCGGCTCGTCACAAGAGTCCATCACGACAGAAACCCAATATTTTTACTGTTGCCTTTGTTATATTTGTGTTTTTTTTATTTGTGCTGATAAATAAATAAAGGGAGACTAGTATAGATCTATTTCAAGCTATTTAGCTCTCATCAGCTAGCCATACATAAAAATCTAATGGCTAAGATCTCTGCCTAGTATGCCTAGTGTGCAATATAGCCCAGGTTCAAATCCCAGTAAGGGTATGGCTAGCTGATGAGAGCTAAATAGCTTGAAATAGATCTATACTAGTCTCCCTTTATTTATTTATCAGCACAAATAAAAAAACACAAATATAACAAAGGCAACAGTAAAAATATTGGGTTTCTGTCATGATGGACTCTTGTGACGAGCCGAAGGACAGATGATGGAAGCAGTTAGCTTGCTTCCTCCGATAATTGGGGCTTACCAGGGGTTGTAAAAAAAAAATCATATATATATATATATATATGAGGCAGATCTGATTGTTAGTCCAGCTAAATAAAACCACTACTAAGAAAGTATTACAGTTGATATACTAATAAGGTAACTTTCTTAGGATGGATAGATCCTCTATGTGTAATAACCTTCTCATGGAGTAATCCCAGTATTCTATTTAGCAAATGTTCAGGTTGACTGAATCAATATAGGATAAAATAAGAGTGTTTTAATGTCCATCTGGAAATAAATTGAAATGAGTCTTGAAGGACTCATGTATCACATTTTTTAATAATATCTCTAGAAGAAAAGACACAAGAAAGCCAGAGTCTGAAATTATGCAGTGATTTGTAGTGTTTAAATTGTACACCGAGCCAGGAATTATCTATATTTAGGGCTTTGCATTATTTTTTGCATTTGCCATTCACTGAACCAGTTTCACAAGTGACAGCTAGAAAACTCCCTGGAGAGAAAAGAGGAAGAAAGAAATTCCCAGCACTTCCATAATTATAGGGGAGAAGTTGTACAGTTGCCATGGCTTCTTTACAGAGCTGGAAGTGAGCCAGTAAACAAGAACTCAATTGCAAAAACATAGAGACACTCTCCCATTTTATGTGTGCAATATTATTATTTTTACTATGCAACGTTTTAATGATTACATTTTGACTAAACTTGATTTTGGACTATTGGATCAGCTTTTTAGTGGTGGTGCCCTTGAGCATTAGTTTTCAAAGTAAAGTAAATGGTTGCTCCCACTTAGCAGGCAGCTATTTCAGATCTGTGACATGCTCAGGCATTAAATAGTCCTCAGGGTTTTCTCTTTAATCCCTATGACAATAAATAGTAGATTTCTTTTTCTTCAGTAACAATTGCCATGTATTGAATTGGAAATCTTATTGTGTGGTAGTGGTGAACATATTATCACTAAGCTCTATAAAAAGTTATTGAACTTAAATTTGAAAAGTGAATATGTAATGCATTCTATGATTCAAAGGACAAGGAACTTTGGATTTAGTTTAATACTTGAACAATGGAAGAACATATGGAAGAAAGATTTTAAATTATATTAAATTACAATTTAAAAGAAAATATATAAGATGATGTATTGTTGGTATTTAACTCCAGATAAATTATCAAGAACGTATAAAGGTATTTCAAATGAATGTTGGAAATGTAAATATAAAGAAGGGATTTTTTATCATTTATGATTGATATGTGATAAAGCAAAGAAATATTGCAGTAGGATTCATATTCTAATACAGAAAATTCTTTATTTTATTTTATTTTGGATTTTACTGATTACTAGGTTTGTTTTTATAGAAATAGCAAGTTTAAACTTTAATATAATTTTAAATCTTTCTTCCATATGTTCTTCCATTGTTCAAGCATTAAACTATATCCAAAGTTCCTTGTCCTTTGAATCATAGAATGCTTTACATATTCACTTTTCAAATTTAAATTCAATAACTTTTATAGAGCTTAGTGATAATATGTTCACCACTACTACACAATAAGATTTCCAATTCAATACATGGCAATTGTTACTGAAGAAAAAGAAATCTGCTATTATGCAAAAGTAAAAAGTTGAGGTTTGATTTTAATGCCTTATTCTATTCTACTAAAGGGAGTTGGCAATCAATGACTTATCTTCCCACCTTCTTATCCACACTTTTCTCTTCCCCTTCCTCTTCCCATTCCCTGTTTCTCCTCCTTTTTACTTTTTTGTGTTATATCATAAATTAATAAAATTGTTATAAACATAAAAACATTATGTTTCTAACAACTTTAGCTGGCTGGGGAATTCTGGGAGGCCAGATATCCACCTAATGATTAATGAAGTTTGGCTGACTCTGCTCAATTCTGCTGAGCACCCAGAAGCATCAACAACCTTGGAAGACATTCACACAAAGTCCTTATAGTGGCTCTCTAACAATTTTCAAACAGATGCAAAGGAAGGATGCAAGTTCAGTAATAATTGAAATGAAAAATTAAATGAACTGAGCCTAAGAAACAATTTCACTCTCAGTTCCCTCTTTTGATCATTAGATGTTCCTTTGTGTTAAGATCTGGTCTCAGGATGATAATATAGCACTTGAGGAAGAAGATGCAGCCCAGAAGTCCAGCACTGGCACAAAAGTCACCCAGACACTGCAGAAGACCAGCATGCTGAAGCTGATCAGCTTGTCTTCATTGAAGGCCCCAGGAAGATTCCTGGCCAGGAAAGCCATAGTTAAGAAGATGGCAGCCAGGAAGCCCATGTAGCTGAGGGTGATGTAGAACATGACAACATTCCCTTCATTGCATTGCAGAATCATCACTCCAGGATGGGAGTGTGGGTCAGAGTCAGGGAATGGGGGAGAAACACTAAGCCAGATGGAGCAGATGAAAGTTTAGAAAGAAGAACAAGAAAAGATGATGGAGTTGGCCAAGCTCTTCCCCAACCATCACTTCACTCGGTTTCCTGGTTTTGTTGCAAGGAAGGCCAGCACAACTGTGATTGTTTTGGGCAAACAGAAGACACAGCAGCTGAGAAGACAATGCAGGGGCAACTCTCTAGGCTGAGTCAAGGTTTGGTTGAATTCTCAGATACCATGTGGTCAGTTGAGGAAAGGGCCAATATTATCATCCCTTAATCCCATCCCCCTGGAGCTGAAGGGGAGAACTCTTTATTATTTAAAGGGACTAGCTCAGGCTTTAATGGCTTTAATGGCTCATGGACAAAGTGGGTGGGGGCAGGAGGCTGCAGGGAGAGTTACTTTGTCTTTTTGAAACATGTTTCTTCCTTTTCACATCCAGAGAAATATTCTGCCTTTTCAACATTTCCTAGGGTATTTCATTTTTTCTAGGAGAGGGCTGGGTGATAACTTCCTACAGGTGAGAATTCAAATGTAAGTGAGCACAAATGGAGAAATGGAGAAAGGAAAAAAGATGGTGGTTTAAAAACATCAAAGCCCAAAGAGAAAGGATTGCTTATTTAGCTTTGTTGGAAGGAATGTCCTTCTGGGTTCAGCTCCAAGTGGGGAAAAAGACACTGGAGACATGGAGGCTGCTTGGAAAGATGGTTTTAATGATGGACAGGACCACATGGCTTGAGTCCTGAACAGAAAAGGTGATCACATGCTTCAATGTTGGTGGAGAAAAAGAGAAGGGAGGGTTGAGATGCTGAGTCCCTGGTTGTATGCCCTCTCTGGCCTTTGATCTTGATCTTGTATTCTGATTGGTTGTCAGACTCCCATAGGGCCATGCAGGGGCAACTCTCTAGGCTGTGTTTTGAATCCAGGTTTGGTTGCGTTCTCAGATGCCATGTGGTGAGTTGGATAAAGGGCCAATATTATCATGCCTTAATCCCATCTCCCTGGAGCTGAAGGGGAGAACTCTTTCTTATGTAAAGGGCTGGCTTCGCCTTCTTAATGGCCCATTGACAAAGTGGGTGGGGGCAAGAAGCTACAGGGAGCTATTCTCAATTTAAAACATGTTTCTTCCTTTTCACATCCAGGAAAATATAATATTCTGCCTTTTCAATATTTCCTAGGATATTTCATTTTTCTGGAAGAGGGCTGGGTGATAACTTCCTACAGCTTATAAGGTGAAATTAAAAGTAGGACTGAATATTTTATTAATACAGGTCGGGGAAATCTTCTCTCTAGTTGAAGCTTTTGCATCAATAGCAGGTAATTGATAAGCCACAAACCCCATGGAAATATTACGAAGAAGCTGAAGGGGGTGGGGAGGAAAAAACCCAACAACTACACTTTAAAACTGAAGAAAAATACCACCACCACCCGCTTCTTTGCTACAACCTATATTTTGTGCTCTTGTGGAGTTAAATATTAAAGTTTATATCTGACTGGGGAAAAAAAAACAAAGTTAAGAACTGGAGACTTACCAGAAAAAAACAACCTTTACCAGGCAGAGATTAAATTGGGAACTGAAAAAGCTGACAATTGGATTTTAACAGCAAAAGCCAAAAGACTTGCTTTCAACGCGATCTCAACACGATTTAAAATTTAAAGAAGAAATGTCACGCCCCACTCCATTCCATAATTAGGAAAGAAGACCAAGAGACTCCATGGGTTGGAAATCCAAAGTACTTTTACTAATTATAAATGGCAAGCGAGCAGTAGTGAAGCAAAATCTGAATAATATGGCGCGAAAGCAATTGATATATAGCAAAGCCCGTTCCCCCCCCTTAGGATCAAAGCTCCAGTCCAATCATAAGTCCTTCAAATGTCAGGTGTGAGATAACTTCAAAAAGACAGGCCAAGATGGAATGTGAAGGCCGTTGATGAAGGCGGGAAACACGTACGCATGCGTAAATCCTAACGACTGGTACATCCTAGAACATTCCTCCAGCAGTCCTCCAGCACATCAATTAAAACCCTCCCACATACACGCCCCCCCCCTTCCCGTTTCATGGCAGCTGAAGCAGCAGCAAAGCAGAAGCTGACATCCGGCCGTCCCCCGGAAAAAAGGCTGTCAGGCCTGGAAGAAAAACAAACAAAACAGACAAACAACAAACAACAAGAGAGGGAAAGGAGAAAAGTCAAGGCTTGTCGGGATAAGTAGCATAAAATTTCTGGAGTAAGCGGGGGGCACGAACGTGGGACTTATCAACCCATTCCGTGTGGGAGGGGGGAAAATGTTTCCAAGCCACAAGGTATTGGATGCGATTACGGTGCCTGCGGGAATCCAGAATGTCCCGGACCTCAAAATGACGTTCACCATCAATAAGCAACGGAGCAGGTGGAGGGTCATCTGCGGGCCGTAGGTCGGACACCCGAACTGGCTTGATGAGGTTGATATGGAACACCGGATGGATCCGGTTGAGATGTTTGGGCAATTGCAAACGAACAGAAACAGGATTGATAACTTTCACAATAGGGAAAGGGCCAACATACTTGGGACCCAATTTCTTTGACTTTTGTGTAGTATGCAAGAATTTCGTGGACAAATACACTAAATCTCCAACGTGGTACTCATAAGGCTGAGAGCGTTTCTTATCGGCCTGCTTCTTATGAGCCTTGTGGGCAGCGTCCAAGGTGGAAAGCGTGAGGGGCCAAAGGCGACTGAGACGTTCACTCCAGTCTGCAACGGAAGGAACCTGAGGCTGGGCCGCAGGCAGTTCGGGGATAGGAACAAAATCCTGGCCGTAAACGACCCGGAAAGGGGTGAAACCCGTGCTGGAGTGGACCGAATTGTTATAGGCCACTTCAGCGTGTGGTAACAAGTCCACCCAATCGTCCTGTTGATAATTGATGAAACAACGTAAATATTGTTCAAGGACGGAATTAGTACGTTCACAGCCGCCATTAGTCTGAGGATGGTAGGCGGAGCTAAGGCCTTGGGCGGAGCCAATACGTGTGAGGAACTCCTTCCAAAACTTAGATGTGAATTGGACCCCACGATCGGAGATAATACGGTCGGGAACCCCATGCAAGCGGTATATGTGGGAAAGGAATAGTTTAGCCAACGCCTTGGCGGAAGGAATCTTGTGGCAAGGCACGAAATGAACTTGCTTGGAGAACAAATCAGTAACCACCCAGATGACGGTGTGCCCCTGGCTCTCGGGAAGTTCCACAATAAAGTCCATAGAAATCTCCTTCCACGGGGCAACCGGGCGGGCGACGGACTGCAGAAGCCCGTGTGGCTTCCCCGGTGGCTTTTTGGCAGCAGCGCAAACCGGGCAACTGGAGACATAAAGTTCAATGTCCTTTTTTAAAGAGGGCCACCAGAATTGTCTTTTAACGAGGTGTAAAGTTTTTACGAACCCAAAATGACCCGCCATCCTGGAGTCATGAGCGCGACGAAGAACCACAAGACGTAGGGACGCGGGGATGTATAATTTAGCACCAATCCACGGTAGATCGTCCCTCATGGTGCACTCGTCCCGATGGTTCAGGAACCAGTCGTCTTGAGGAAGTGCCGCTTTAAGGTCAGAAAGCAGATCGTGAGGCACGTCCTTTTGAGCCTTGGCCTGATGACGTGTGAGCGCCGGAGCTGCCAAGAGCGGTTGGACGATACTCAGTTTGGAACAATTATACTGAGGCAACCGGGACAAAGCATCGGCCATGAAATTTTTTCCCCCCGGGATATACTTTAGAGTGAAATTGAAACGGTTAAAATATTGGGCCCAACGCATCTGCTTTGGGGAGAGACGGCGAGGTGTGCGCAACGCTTCCAAATTCTTGTGGTCAGTCCACACTTCAAATGGGTGTTTAGAGCCTTCAAGGAAATGGCGCCAAGTGGCGAGGGCCCAACGGACTGCAAAAGCCTCTTTCTCCCAGACCGCCCAGCGCCGTTCCGTGTCAGTGAGTTTACGTGAGGTGTACGCGCAAGGTTGCAAGTTACCTTGGTCATTGGCTTGTAGCAGAACTGCCCCAACGGCGACATCACTGGCATCAGCCTGGACCACGAACGGCTGGTTGAGATCAGGATGTTTAAGCACTGGTTCAGCGGCAAAAAGGCGTTTAAGCTTTTCGAATGCCGCCTGGCATTCCATGGTCCAGTCCAAAGGCTTATTGGGTTTAGGCTTCGGTTCCCCTTTAGTTTTGAGCAAATTAGTAATAGGGAGAGCAATGTCGGCAAAAGAGGGAATAAATTGGCGGTAGAAATTAGCGAAACCCAAAAATTTTTGCAATTGTTTACGAGTTTTGGGAGCGTCCCATTCAGTGACCGCTTTCACTTTTTCAGGGTCCATTTCAACGCCAGTAGGGGAGATACGGTAGCCCAGATAGTCAATAGTAGTTTGGTGAAACTCACACTTAGACAATTTGGCATACAGGTTGGCAGCACGGAGTTTCTTCAAAACAGTGCGCACCAGATTGACGTGGTGGTCGTAAGAGCGGGTATAAATGAGGATATCGTCCAGATATACGATAACTCCCTTATAGAGGTGATCGTGCAGGATCTCATTAATAAATTGCATGAATACAGCAGGAGCCCCCTGTAGGCCAAAAGGCATAACCCGGAACTGGAAACAACCAAGAGGGCAGTTGAATGCGGTCTTCCATTCGTCCCCTTCCTTAATGCGTACTCTATAGTAAGCTTCTCGCAGGTCCAATTTAGTGAAGATGCGGCCCTTCCCCAGCTGCGCCAACAAGTCCTTCATCAAGGGGAGTGGGTAGAGGTTCTGAGTACAGATGGCGTTAAGGTTGCGAAAGTCACAACATAAACGAAGAGACCCATCTTTCTTTTCACGAAACAGCACAGGGGCCGCCACCGTGGGTCGGGCCGGTTCAATGAAACCACGTTTCAAATTTTTGTCAATGAAAGAACGCATCTCTTCCATTTCCCTGGGTGACATGGAGTAAATGCGGGGTTTTGGGAGTTTGACCCCGGGCAAAATGTCAATGGAGCAATCAGTAGGCCTGTGGGGGGGCAGAATGTCCGAAGATTGCTCGCTGAAAACTTCCTTAAGATCCAAATATTCTTTTGGAATTTTCTCCTCTCCTGCAATCCTCTCCTGCCCCCTAGCGGCCACTTCAGGAACGTTAGTGACTTCAGGTTGGTTTGGAGAGCCCTCCCCCACTGGAGGCACTTTGGAGCGAATACGCAAGCGGCCTGTCCGCCAATTTATGTGAGGGTTCCATTTCCGGAGCCACGGGATGCCCAAAATAAGTGGTCTGTCCATGCCAGGTGCGACCACAAAAGAGATTAATTCAGTGTGGGTACCCATTGTCATTTCCAAAGGCTCAGTGAAAAAATGGGCGCCCCCCCCCCCCCCGCAACCGATCCGTCTATCTGGCAAAAAACAATAGGGGTTTTCAAAGTGCGCAATTTGAGGCCTAATTTCTCAACCATGGCTGGGTTGATCATGGACCGGGAACAGCCGGAATCCAGTAATGCTAGGAGGGTGGCAGGTGTTCCCTCAGGAGGAACTTTTAATTCAATAGGGAGTAGAAGGGGCCCCTTGTTTGAACTCACCCAGTGAGGTGAAGTGTCGTCATCAGAGTCATCAGAAGAAGAGGAGTTAGCATCCGCGTCATCCTTCAATGGTTGGGCAAGAGGAGGGGGGTTGGTTTCTCCAGCGAAAGCCGTTTCCTTCTTTTTCTTTTCAGAGCCCCTTGCAGGTTTCTCCTCACGTCTGGGAGGGGGTTGGGGTGAGAGGGGCAATTTCGCCCGACAGAGGGGGGCGGTGTGCCCAAGCTTGCCACAGCGAAAACATGTTAAAGGTCTGGAGGAGCCAGAAGGGGGCCCTCTCGTGTCGCCTCGGCGTTTGGAAAGCGATTGAGTAGTAGGAGGGGGGAGGGACTTGGCAGCCCTTTCTTTCCGCTTCCTTCTTTCTTCTGTGGCATAACGCAGACGAATTAAGTCAAGCTCGGCGTCAGCAGCATGCTCAAACCAAGTGATTAGACGTCTCGGTAGGTTACAATTGACACATTGTTGATAAATGTCAGCGTTTAAGCCTTCAGCAAATCTGTCCAGAAGGGCATCCTCCCCCCAGCCTCTCATGTACTGAGACAGACATTGAAATTCCTGGATGTATTGGGCGACCGGTCTATCGTCTTGGTCGAAGGTTAAAAACTTTAATTTGTTCCGCTTCTCAGTTAACGGGTCATCAAAACGTTGACGGAAAGCCGCCATAAAACGGTTGAAATTCCCCAAGTGGGGAGAACCAGACATATGCAAAGCAGTCGACCACGTAGCCGCTTCACCATCCAAAGATAAAAGAACCATTCTGACCCTTAAAGTGTCAGATTCAAAGTCCCGGCCATAAATCTCCATGTAATTAAAGACTTGCATAAGAAAGGAGGGAAGGCTGGCTGAAGTACCATTAAAACGCACAGGCAAGGGAGGAATCTTAGCCATCCGATGTCGTCGGGGGGGAGCCTGGGGGGGAGGACCCCTTTGGTCAGCAAAACCTCTAGCCGCAGGGGGTGACACGGGCCGAGGGGGGGGGTGGGGGAGAATCCTGGCGTGGGTGACGTTGCCAACTTCTCCAGTCTCTTTCCTCCTCCCCCCTTCTCTCCTCCAAAAATGTTTGACCCCAATAATCAGGTAATTCACTCCGCTGGGGTTTTCTCACGGGGCCCTGGTGCTGATAACTTCTCCATTCTCCTTCATCACCCCTTTGGCTCCAATATTCAGGAAACTCACCCGCCTGAGGTTTTCTCACGGCACCTGGCTCCAGCGAAGTTTGTTGAGGTGGTCTTTGGGTGAGTCCAGCATTCCAGCTTGTCTCTATTTCTCTTTGCCCCACTGAAGTTGACCAACGGGGTAGGGGGGAAGGCTCAGGCTGACTGGAAATTTGCAGTTGAAATAAATCTTCGTGCAGAGGTCGGTCAGACGGGCTGGGCTGGTGTAAAGAAAGGTCGGGAGGTCCCAGTTCACTGGAATCCGTCCCTCCAACGGCGCCTTCCTCCTCTCTGGTCGGAGAAGACATTATTTCCCTTCTCGGTAGACGTAAATCTCCTGGAAAGGGATATTTTCAGATTTTGCTTCTTGTCACGCCCCACTCCATTCCATAATTAGGAAAGAAGACTAAGAGACTCCATGGGTTGGAAATCCAAAGTACTTTTACTAATTATAAATGGCAAGCGAGCAGTAGTGAAGCAAAATCTGAATAATATGGCGCGAAAGCAATTGATATATAGCAAAGCCCGTTCCCCCCCCTTAGGATCAAAGCTCCAGTCCAATCATAAGTCCTTCAAATGTCAGGTGTGAGATAACTTCAAAAAGACAGGCCAAGATGGAATGTGAAGGCCGTTGATGAAGGCGGGAAACACGTACGCATGCGTAAATCCTAACGACTGGTACATCCTAGAACATTCCTCCAGCAGTCCTCCAGCACATCAATTAAAACCCTCCCACATACACGCCCCCCCCTTCCCGTTTCATGGCAGCTGAAGCAGCAGCAAAGCAGAAGCTGACAAGAAATCCCATTCCTACTCCTTTGTTACAATTTGCATTTTGTGTCTCTGTGAGTTAAAGGTAACATGTACATCTCCATTACGGTTCTCATTTGAAAGAACAAAAGAGAAGAGCTGATTTGGGCTGCAAGGAGATTGGAACTTCAAAACAGAAAAAGTAATCTGAACCCCCCCCTTTTTTTTTTTAACAATGAAACCATTTTCCTTTTCTGTTTGAAGCGGGGAGTTTTGAAACATAAAGAATTGGGATACGATCTGAGGAAGGAAAATAGCAAATTAAACGTCGGGCATTATGGAGGGGTGGGATCTTAAATAAATATATAAAATATTGAAAACTATGCGTGCATCATTTGAGTTGAGAAAGGATGATAATTTGAATATTATGGAAAGAAATGAAATTGAACACCCAATGACAGAAAAAGCAAAAAAGAGAGAGAGAGAGAGAGAGAAATAATAAGCAGATAAAGGATCTCATTGGACTTAACAGGGACATAAAGAAGAGGGAAGAACGTGTCCCAATAAAAAAAGAAAAAAAGGGAAAAGGAAAGAAAAGAATGGAACAGACAGGCAGCATGATGAAAGAACGAAAAAAGTTCACTAAAGGGGAAAAATATAATAAGAAAAGAAAAAAGGAAAATAGGCTGAGGAGACAAAAGGAAATCCTGAAGAGGTTACGATGAAAGTTCAGAGATTGGGATTTAAGATTCTTTAAAAATAAAAGGAAGGGAAAATAATAAATTGATAGATTAGAGGGGGGGAAAGGCAGAGAATGTTTGTAAAGTGTATACTATTGTGAACTTTAATTAACTGTAACACTGAAATGTAATATGTGTGTATGCTACAGAAAGGATTATAAGCAAAAAAGAATTAAAGGTAAATGAACTAAGGTGAATAAAGATAGTAGGCCAGCTGATTTGTATGAATAATGGAAGGTGAAATGATTATGCTGGATTACAAATGAGAAAAATGGTTGGCGGCGGCAGCAGTGGGACGCCCGGCCTGGGGTCTCTGCAGCTGCTGCTCCCCATGCTGTGGTGTTATCCCAGATGCTCCCCCCTCCACTTCGCTTAAGGATCAACGGGGAGTGGATGAGGCAGCTGGCATGGATACTGATGCCAGTGGAAGATGGCTTCGGTAGTTGGCATGGGCGTGGTTGGAGTGGGGGGGGGTCCTTCGTTGTGGGCCCCTCCAGTATCACTGCCATTGCCTAGGCCACCGTACTGTGTCATTTGGCCATTTGGCCCCTCCTCTTGTGACACTATGGACTGGGTCAATGGAGTGCGGCCCTGGAGACAGATATGAGTATGGCTGGCATGGATGGAATGTAGCTGTTGGAGTTGTTGTAGTTGTTGGAGCAGCCGCCACTGCCACTGCTGTCCTCACCACCTCCATCACTGACCACTTCACCACCTCACAATTTATCATCTGCTGTGATTTTGACATCTGGCCATTACTCCTACATATTGTCCTTAACAATGATGATTGGTATGATGGACATAAGCTTCCTGCTACCCCCTTGAACACTGTCAGCTGCCCCTCCCCCAGAACATGTCATCTCCTCATTCCATCTCCCTGTGATGTCAATCGCCTTTGTGTGATGCCACACTTTCCTCTATGTTATACTGCGACAGAACTTTACTCCCTTTGGGAACTCCCCCTTTCCTGGGGATGGCCTTCTTGCCTATCAAGACACTTCCTTAATGACTTGATTAATTAACTTGATTCAAAAATAGTTTGAATGAAATCCTCTTTGTACGAGAGGATGGAAGGAGCATTAAAAAATATTGCCTGGCCAAACTAGCAGAAATAATTGGCTGGAGGAGGATAGATGTGCTTCCCCATAGCACTTTTGTCCATCAGAAGCTCACCTTCAAAGACAAGCTAAAGATGTCTCCCTATGAGATTGTCTGTGGGGGACCCATGGCTTTAGACTTTGAATTAATTCCCATCCCACAAGATGTTCTTCATCCTGACCAATGGTCAAGTTCCTTATTCCTATACAAACATTTCAATGGGAGCAGCACCTGACCCAAGCAGGAGTCAGACTTCAAGAAAGGGATACCTGACATGGCAGCCTATGAGCAGCTGCAAACAGGAGATTTGGGGCATCACAATGTGCGCCAGAGAAAGAAGAGTCTGTCCCCAAGATGGAAGGCCCATATCTGATTCTATTAGTTGCTCATAGTAGTGCCAAGTTTGGAGGCCTGACCTTCAGAGTTCATCTGAGTCACCTAAGGAGCCCTCCAGCTCCAAAAATGCAGACCAATAAAGGCATTGTTCCAGGTTCCCAGGAAGTGAGTAGAAGAATGAAGAAAGTGAAGCTTTGACTATGAAACCTTGATGAGCTCTGAAGATGAGTGTTGATGGACTTTAAGTCTACATAATAGATCAGCTTTGATAGTTAGGCTCTTACAACAAATGGATTTGTAAGCCGCCCTGAGTCCCCCCAGGGAAAAGGGCGGCCTATAAATAAACTTTCCAATTCCAATTCCAATTCCAATTTATTTTGCATTACTGTATTCTTATTCTTTTCCTCTTTACTTTCTGTCTTCCAGCAAAGCAATGGCTCTGCTAAAAGTTTCACCTCTGATGGCCAATGCATAGTTCAGTCATCAAGGTATAAGAGGAAGCAGTCACTGGACTGGCTGCCTACCAATTACTCTCATGTAACTGTAAACCTTTGTGTCATTCGACCTGGGGAATCTTTTTGTGTTAGCAAGGCAACAAACTCAGATTTTGTGTTCAAAACACTCTTTCTAGGGGCACATGAGCAGTTTTTGGATGAGCTCATATTATTTCTCAGGTGGCCCCAATTCATAAACCACCCAGCTTTAACTCTCTAGGGAGAACCCTTTTCTATGTTGAGTCTACTCCCACTTAAGCACCAGTGGATCAACCAAGCACTCTACAGGGGGAAAACCAAGGGCAATCTGCAGGGGAGTAACTGAGTATGACTGCTTCATTGTCATGGCAAGAACACATGTCTTTTCTTATCACCAATTGAAAACTGCATGCATGTAACAGAAATAGGCCCTGTCCCAATTCAATCAAGCATGGGGCATGGAGCAGTGAGGAGGATCAAAGGCAGTTTGTCCCTGATGCTAGATTGAGAAGGGCTGAGAAACAGAAGCAGCAACTCCGTAGGCAGACTCAGAGAAGATGATTAAGCACAGGTGGCTGTTGATTGGCCCCTCCCAAGAGAGATTATAGATGAGGGTTGGGAGGGGACATTTGCAGGAAACAACTGTTGGAATTAATAGTTAAGAAAATCTATCTGTGTATTCTAGCCGTGTCTGTTCATTTGGACTATCAGTGTTGCTTTGTTTGAATTATCTGGGTTGCTTCAACACTACTCTATTGAACGGGAGTTGCCTGGGCCCTCAGACAAAGGATTTGTTATCTCAGTAATTGAACAGTGGCAAACAGCCAAGCCTGTGTTCTGGTTTATTCACAGGCCAGGGGTCAGAACAGCTTGCTAGCTCCATAATTGGCTCAACAGTTATAGCATCCCATTTCTACCTCAATAATAGAAAAGTGGCTTGTTTAGTAATAAAAAGTATGAACCAAACTTCAAATGCTACTGCTCTCCTGAATGAAGATTAGGAACAGCCAAGAACAGCAATTTTAAAGAACCTCTTGTCCATTGACTTTCTGTTGTGATTGTGAGGAGTTTCCACATCCTCAAACTATGGCCTGTTGGCCGGATATGGCCTGCAAAATCAAAGTATCCAGCCTGCAGAGTGGTGGGATTCAGCCCCTCCCCTCGCCCTGCCCTTCACCATTGGCTTTATCTTCCAGTGAGCATCTACTCCAGCTGCACTTCTGGTTAGTTATTTCACTGATTGAGCTGCACCTCTGATCATACCTCTGCTGGCCAAAGGTAAGGCCAGAGGGTGCTAGGGAGGACCAGTTGACTGACGGGTGATCTCTCCAGTGCAGCCAGGTGATCCAGGGCCGGTGGGTGAGTAGGGCAGGGGCAAGTACAGCAGGGCCAAAGGCAAATGGAATGCTAAATTTGCCACGCCCACCTGGTCACATAACCACCTAGCCATACCCACCCAGTCACATGACCGTCTAGCCACATCCACCCAGTCACATAACCACCTATCCATTGTCACCCAGCTGGTCTGGCCCCCCAACAGTCTGAGGGACCGTGAATCGGCCCGCTGGTTTACAAAATTTGAGGACCCCTGCTTTAAACTACTCCTTGCAAATAAAAGTTACCATGCAGGATTTTGAAGATCCAGCTAAGCGAATCACACAACAATCCCTCCAGGGGTTTCTAGCATTGGATGATCTCAGCTTGCTTGGGACAGGTTGGCTATGAAGTCAACATTTCTTATCTCAATACAACAACCCCAATGATTTGCAATGGAAAATGCATTATTTTTTGGGTTTGACATTATCAAAGTGGCTCCTCCTTTTGATTTATGTTTATTTCCCTTTGTTATTGCTCATTTGGATTTTTTGCCTTAGTCCTTCCTTCCCTGAAGGAAAACAGCCAGTAGAAGGAACCTGAATTAGCTTACATATAATAACTTGACACCCTTTACCTCTGAATACTTACATCTGTGTGCTTACATCATTTGTTTCTTATGTGTTAGTCTCTCCTATCTTTTTGAGATGATATGAATACAACTCTTTGTTCTGTGGGGCTTTCTCTCCATGTTATTTGAGGGACTCCCACTGGAGCAAGCAAATAAACAGTGCAGTAATAGTTCATTATTTGCTTTGTGTTGTACATCTTATTCCACAATGAGTAAAATACTGAACACCGGAAGGTACCAGAGAATAAAGGAATTTTCCTTCCTTTAAGACAATTTCTTTCCACTGTCACCTGTCAGAGGTCACACTCTAACTACAGACATTCAAGATGGATGAGGATTTTCCCTTCAATCCTCTTCTCGTTCCCCAGAGGTCTGGATGGAGGAAGGGAGAGACCAAGGAGAGCAAATTGGCCAATAGCTGCTCCCCCATAGCTGGGTCTCTTCAGAACTGAAGGAGCTCAGAGGAGGGACAGGTTCGACCTTGAGGATACCTTTTCCATTATTATATAGTGGTAGAATTGGGATATTGAACACTTGGGGGGTAAATAGGGAATCAAAAGATTTTTTCTTTTAAAAAATCCTCTGGCAATCAGCAAAGGTCAAATACCAACCAAAGGTCTTTACCCCCCCTCCCCCACTAAAAACTGCCAATGATAGACAGGCTAGGTAGTACTAGGACAATCACACAGCTGAGAAGTGGGAAAGATACTTGGATGCCAACCCTGTATGAAAGGCTCAGGCTATAAAGATGTCTGCTACAGAAGATTCCTCACCAGAAGGCAGAAAGTCTGTTCAGCACCTCAGCCCAGGGAAGCTGGAGTGGGAGGCTAAGAGAGAGGAACCCATGAAAAGGGTGAAAGTTGATCTGGAGCTTAACTGAAGGGAGATTGATGAGAAAGAGCATCAAACCCAAATAGAGCTCTGGACGTTGCAACACTGAACCAGACCTTGTGGTAATTGAAATACCAATTCTGAAAGAATCATGAAGGAGATGAGTTTGAGCTCTTCCTAGCTCTGAAGATACCTAGCAGGCTAAAAGCAGTTAAAAACCCTGGATATGGTTCATATATCTCCTCTCTTAAAGGATTGCTTATTGGCTAACTTGTGTGCTGAGGAAAAGAAGGGCTACCATTTGGTTTAAAATACAAATATTAACTGTTAACTTATTTTATTGGTTGATTATTTGTTGTTATATTATTATTATATTGATTAAAATAACTATTTTTATCTCCCTCAGTTTTAAATCACATCGGTTGTCAAACAGAAGCAAATGAAGCATATAAACCAACAACTGCAATCAAAAATTAAATGTTATAATGTGAAGAACCAATTTCAAAATCAGGTCCCTGCCTTTATCGTTAGATGTTCCTTTGTGTTTAGATCTGGTCTCAGGAGGATAATGTAGCACTTGGGGATGAAGATGCAACCCAACAGCCCAGCACCAGAGGCCAAGATGGAGAAAACCTGCATGGCTACCATGGACTTTCCTTTGGTGCTCAGGTAGGTGGGCAGGAAAGAGATCCAGACACTGCAGAAGACCAACATGCTGAAAGTTATCAGTTTGGCTTCATTGAAGGCCCCAGGCAGGTTCCTAGCCAGAAAAGCCACTATGAAGCAAATGACAGCGAGGAAACCCATGTAGCCCAGGACAACATAAAACATGGCAACAGAGCCTTCGTTGCATTGAATGATGATCTCTCCAGGCTGGGAGAGGATGTCAGAGTCAGGGAATGGGGGTGAAACTCCCAGCCACATGGCACACATGAAAATTTGGACACCAGAACAAGAAAGGATGATGGAGTTGGCTAAGCTCTTCCCTAACCATCTTTTCATCCTGTTTCCTGGTTTTGAGGCCAGGAAGGCCAGCACCACTGTGATTGTTTTGGCCAACACAGAAGACACAGCTACTGAGAAGGCAATGCTGAACATTGTTTGTCGGAGAAGACAGGTGGTTTTCCTTGGTTGCCCAATGAAGAAAAAGGGGGACAAAAAGCAAATCAGGAGAGAGATCAGGAGGATGAAGGAGAGGTCCCGGTTATTGGCTTTGACAATGGGACTTTCTAGGGATTGAAGGAATAGGATTAAAATGAACACTGTGGTTAGGAACAGGAGTAGGGCAAAGGAGATGAGGATGATCCCCAGATGTTCTTCATAGGACAGGAAGATGATTCTTTTGGGGATACATTTGACTTGATTCTTGTTTGGATATTGATCATCTGGACATTTGGTGCATTTTTCAGCATCTGAGGGAACAAAGTAATATTTCTTTGTTAGTCTTTCACATTTCAATAAAACTTTTGGGTGAGATGTGATACTGGAAGATGGGAAAGCCTTAGTAAATTGTATACACTCCAGACAAAAAAATCCCCAGTATATAAAACTATAAAAACAAGAACAACAAAAAAATAAAACTAAAAGGAGGAGGAGCCAACGTCGCAACAAGACGGTGAGATTTGAACCGCTGAACTGCAGATAGCAGTCAGCTGAAATGGCCTGCAGTACTGCACTCTACCCACTGCGCCACCTTTGTCTGGTGGGAAAGACAAAGAAGGGGTAGAAATGGTGGGAAATAAAAAGCAGACAAAAAACTCCATGGGCTTGGCAGTGGTATAGGGAAAATTGCAAAAGGGGGATGTGTTCCAACAAAATGGAATAAAAAGCAGACAAAAGATGTTCTGGAGGCTGTCAATGGCATAAGGAAAATTGAAGCAAGAGGTTACCCCACAACAAAAGAAATATATTTTTTTTATGGTGGCTCAGGGAAAATTGAAGAGGATGGACATGTCAAAACAAAGAAAAGGGAAAAGGCAGGAACAGAGAACTGAGACAAAAGACTTACTAGGAAAAAATCAAACAACTAGAAATCGTTATATGGGAAAAATATAAAGATAAGGGGTTTATGCCTAAATATGATAATAAAATGGAATCGCTAACTGGTTGAATATGATAATGGAAAGGTAATTAAATAGAGGTTAATATATATGGAATATGGACAAATATGAAAATAATATGGGAAGATTGTAAAGCAGAAGTTTGTGATTAACTTTTATACATGATAATTAAACTGAGTTGCTAATTGATTGAATATAACAAAAGAAGAACAATTTTAGCATGAGTTAAAATATATGAAACATGGACATATATAGAACTTTTAAGAGAATGAACAAAGTGTGATACATATTACCTATTATTCTATATAGTAGATTAAGGGAATTCTAATGAACATTGGATTGCCATTTATAGACAATTAAGGGTAATCTAATCCAAGATATGGAAAAATGGAGAGGGAACATGAAATATACTTATGATGGGAAACTATTGAGATTTAAAGACACAAATTGGGGGCCTGTAAGGATGTATAAATATAAATTATATAAATATAATGTTGAGAATAGCTGGGAATTGTAACCAGGTCTACATCTCACGCAAAAATAGGCTGGGGGTGGGGTGGGGTTTTAAAAGCACAATGACTATATATATATATATATATATATATATATATATATATATATATATATATATATATATATATATATATATATATATATATATATATATATATATATATATATATATATATATATATATATATATATATATATATATGTATATTTTAAAGGAGGAAAATATATGTTAAAATTAAATATGTATATTGAAAAGGAACTATAAATACCATCAACATAAAATGGAGCTCACTTAGAAGCTGAAATATACCAAGTAAATTAGTTGAAGAGTGTGGAGTAGAGGAGAGAGGTAAGGGAAGAAGAGAGGGATAAGAGAGAGGGTAGGGGGGAGAGAGGAGGAGAGAAAGAAGAAGTGGAAATGGGAGAGAAGGAGAGAGGAAGGGGAAGGAGAGAAGAGAAGCGTGACAGAGGGAAGAAAGGAAGAAGGGAATGGGAAGGAGAGAGAGAGAAGAAAGTAATGGATAAGGTACAAATATGGTATATGGAGAGCAGGGAGTTATGGGAGTTATGGTAAGATGAATTAATAATAAAATATAATTTTGACTATGTAATAGTATATATGTGATTATATGTTATGAAAATGAAAAAATAAATATATATATATATAAAGAGAAACAATTTATGATCTTAATAAAGAGCAATTGATTAAATATATGATTGATGTATTTTTTGGCCTGTAATATAAAGTTGGTTTGAGTGAGCAAACTTCATTAAACTAAAACCATTCCTCAAGTTACAAAGAATTCAAATGTTCCGAAGTAAGATAAATATGGAAGGACACATCCAAATTGGCAAATAAAAGAGAGATTTCCTAACCAATTCACAACATCTTTCTTCCTAACTTATCCTTCAAAATCCTTTTCTTATCTCTCCCATTGTGGTAGTAATTGGACACCATGAAAATTAAGAACAAAACCATCAAACTTACATTTGTCTTTAAAATGCATAATGTCACCCACCTTCCTGAGCGGAGATGGTCCCCTCTGGACAAGGAACGCAATCATAGCAGCAAACTGGCTCTCCTTCTCGAGCCTTCTTGACAAATCCAGGCTGACATTTATCCACACATTTGGACTGAGGCAGAGACTGAGAAGAGAAAGAAGAAATGCCAAAGGAAATATGTTGAGGTTCATCATTCATGTAAGATGGAAGTAGACATGAACATTGGCCAAGTAGTGTCTGGACTTCACTTAATCCAAGGATCAGCAATTTTAAATATTCAAAGAGCCATTTGGAACCATTTCCCACAGAAAACACTGGCAGCCACAATACCTAGGTGAGTGTGGCCAACTCAACATCACTCCCACCCAGTCACATGGCCCACACAGCCACACCTACCTGGGTTTTGTGGCTCCCAGTGTTTTCTGTGGGAAATGGATCCCTCCCTCCTTCCCTCCCTCCTTCCCTCCCTCCCTCTCTCTTGTTTTTCTCTCCCTACAACTCTCTCATTTCTGTTCCTCTCCCTTTCTCCCCCTTCCTCTCTTTCTCATGTGCTTAGCCCTTATCCTCTCATTCTCTCCCTCCATCATTTTCTCATTTTCCTCTCTTCCCCCCCTCTCATATTTGAGGATCATATTTGAGGGGCTGTCAAAGAGAGGAGGGGGTCAAACTATTTTCCAAAACAATCCTTTGTTCACTCCTATTTGATCTTACTGACTTTGTAACTGAAGGGTTTGCAACTTGTGTACAAAATCTGATAAAGATTTTTGCAGTTGCTCTTGGAAAATATGTTGGCAAGAGAAGGAAAAGGAAAGAAAAAGATAAGAACCCTTCAACTTTGAAGAGTACAAAAGAACTTGTGCTTAAGACTTAAAATAAATATAGATATATTCACAAAAGAAGTTTGGAAGGCTAGAGTGGCAGTGGGTATTAGACTTTTTTTTCTTTTTTTCTATTTCTTTTCTTTTGGAAAAATGGATCAATATTCAGATGAGGAAAACTTAAAATTTCAAAACATCCTGGTTGGGATTCAAAATATTTTAGAAGGTTTTGGGAGATTTCAGAAGAAGTTTGATAGACTATTGTTTATCACAGCAAAGGATATAAGGGGTTGGAGCCCCAAAAATTAAAGATGAGAATGAAAATATAGAAGATAAAGACAAGACAATAGATGAACTAATTAATGGAGCAAATATGGGTGAAAGCGGAAAGAAGGGAAGATGGAAAAGTGAATTTGACAATTTGGAGCTTTATCCCAGATTTCAAGATACAGGAGAAAAAAACAGAGCGATAAGGATGGAGTTAAGAAGAGAAACCTATTCAGAAATAAGTTTGACAACCAAAGATAAGCTAATGTTAATAACAATTCAAGGGCAACGAGACTATTTGAGAGATCTTCCAAGCAATAAAGTGCAGAGAGAAGTTCATAAAAACTTTGGAAAGGAGCTGCAAAGAGAATTGGCACAACAACTGGCAAGAGAGATAAGACTGTTTTGCTACTGGAAAGATACAGGTTGATAATGAAAGTTGACGATAAAAAGTTAGCTAATTCTTGGTGATTAATAAGTAGGGATTTCAGTGTTTTGCAGACTGTTTTAGATTATCATTGAATGTTTATTTGTTAACATATAATTAACTACCACAATAATAATGAAATGATAACCTTAATTAGTATAAGTAACCTGGCCATAAATTGTAAACTGGGATTTGGTGAAAAGACCTATAAATTTTATTAATACATTTTTGTTTACATCTTGTTAGGAAGGTATAATTAATTTGGGTCTGAAGAGAGGAGATGTGATATAAATAGTAAATATTTTTTCTCATTAACCACAATAATAATAAGGAAATGTTAACCGATACTTTTGGTGATTAATAAGTAGGAATGTTAGCATTTTGTAGATTGTTTTAGATTCTTATTAAATGTTCATTTTGTTAACATATAATTAACAATGATAATAATAATGAAATGATAACCTTAATTAGTAAAAATAACTTGGGTATAAATTGTAATTTGGGACTTAGGGAAAAGACCTATAAATTTTATTAATAAATTCTTGTTTAGAGCTTGCTATAAAGGTATAATCTCTTTTGGGCCTGATGAGAGGAGAGGTGATATAAATAGTAAATAATTTTTTAGTTAACTACAATAATAACAAGGAAATATTAATGGATAATGTTTATTGATATATGCATGTGTGTTGTACCAGTAAAATCAAATTGGACATAAGCTTTAATCTGTGAGTTGGGGGGGGGGGGAAGGGAAGGGAATACTTAGATATCCTACTAACTGATTTTGATTTAGAATATGCTATAAAGGTGTAAAGTCATTGGAGGTTTATGGAGATTGTGAATGTATGCCAGTAGGTGGTTGTGTCTTTAAATAAACATGATTTTAGATAAAGGGATGTTTAAATAATTGTAACCAAATGAGAATTGTGGTACAGTGATAGTAAAATACATAAATTTTAAAATGTACAATTCAATTTGAATGAAGTATATATAATGATTGTGGAAGAAACACATTTTTTTAGCATTTTTTTTAATTGAGATTTATAGGCCGCCCTTCTCCCTGAGGGGACTCAGGGCGGCTTACAATCACAAGGGGAGGGGGTGCAGTACCGAGAGACAAACAATAGTGAACAAAATAAAATGGTAAACCACAACGTGCATTCAACAGTCAACACTCGGGCGGGTAAATTGGAAACCTATCCCCAGGCCTGCTGGGAGAGCCAGGTCTTGAGGGCTAGAGCCAGGTCTTGAGGGCTCTTGAAATGTATTTGTAACCAATCGACACGCTTTAACAAAAGATGATTCTTTTTTTGTGTGTTTTTGTTTAAGTAAAACAATAAAAACTTTTTTAAAAAATGCTGTAGGGTCTCCTGCTTTAGAGGGCGGTTGGACTAATGACCTATAAGGCACCTTCCAACACTGTTATTCTGTTATTTCCTAGTTGGACCAACAGAACCTCCATCCAATCCTGATTCCATTTCATTGGATTCAGTGCAAACCTGAAGTTAGACTCTGATTAACAGAATTGCCTTCATCCCTAATATTTGAAGACAAGGAACAAGTGAACCTGAAGCTATTAGGTTCCACCACAAAACCGCGATGCCCTTATCCGCGCCGACATAAGTGCGGAGGCAAATCCGCGGCGTCCAAAGCGCTAAGAAAAAACGACCCTACCGCCGTGACAACAGCGTGGTGACAGAAGGGCGTTCTACATGCTTTGTTCTTTGCCTCCAAAGGTAGCCCTCCTCCTCCAGCTGACAGCGGCAGCGGGCACGGGGCAAAGCAGGCTGCCCAGCAGCAGCAGTCCGCAGGAAGTGCCCAGCTCAGCCGTGGGGGGCAGCAGGAAGCCCACGGGGGGCCCGAGCAGGGCTGCCAATGACAGCGGCGGAGGAGGACGCAGCAGCGGCTGAGGCTCTCCCAGGGCCGGCGAAGCGAGCTTGCCCAGCGGTGGCGGCCGCCCGTCCAATGAGATGTTGTTGAGGAAGAAGAGGGCGGCCTGCCTCCGCCGGGCAAGCCCGCTTCACTGGCCCCAGGAGAGCCTCAGCCGCCACTGCTGCCATGTCCTCCACCGCCGCCGGCGTCGGCGGCCCCGCTCAGGCTCCCCATGGCTTCCTGCTGCCCCCCGCGGCTGTGCTGGACTCTTCCCGCGGGCTGCTGCTGCTGGGCAGCCCGCTTTGCCCCGTGCCCACTGCCACTGTCAGCTGGAGGAGGAGGGCTACCTTTGGAGGCAAAGAATGAAGCATGTAGAATGCCCTTCTGTCGCCGTGCTGTTGTCGTGGCGGTGATGACGCGCAGTGATGAGGTCGCGGCTTTAGCAACATGATTTAATCTCCGCTATTTTGCGTAGCGCGGTTTTGTCATGCCACGAAGCTATTAACCTGAAGTTCTTCAGTATATGAGTGTCTCTCTCACCAGTTTCATGGTGATAAATTTCAAGATACATTAATTTGCAAAGATTTGTGTCCTAAATAATAATCTTCCCAAATCTCATTTTTGATATAGCTGAATCAGATTATAACAGCTTCAGCATTATAGTATCTGAAGGATACTTTGGTCAATAGAACTGAAGGCCCCCTACCTATCTAATATAATTATTAGTTTTACTCCACATATTCAATTCTAAGTAAAGGTTAACCACTTTTTGGTTAGGTTTACCACACTTGAAAAGAGTCCTACTTCTTTGGAAAAAATGAAAAAAGACACCAAGATTTTCCCCACCTTGTTGAGCAACTTTAGCAGTGACAAAGTTTGTTGATTGATTATAAGTTGCTGCCTTTCAAACGATCCCAAATGCTTGTTGATGGGATCCTCCTTGGGAAGAACCAACCCACTAATAATCCACAGATCTGCTGCTAGGTCTCCATTTTGATCCAAGTAGATTTTCAGCAGGGAAAGATTGTACAATTCGTTCTTCTTTAGAAATGGATGGAACTAGAATGGAAACATCCAGGAATTTAAAAAGCAGAAATCTTGGTGTTTTTTTTTCTTTCTCACATTAGTTTTTTACATTTGAATCTTTCTTTTGTGGTTGTTTAGCTTCTAAATATTGTGAGTTGGGAGAACAAGTGTTGCCACTAGCTTCAAAACTCAAGAATAAAGGTTCAGTAATAGTGCTTTAGTATATTTAGTATATTTTTAGTATATAAAAATAAATACTTTTAGTATATTGACTAAAAGTATAGTGAGAAGATATATGTCAACCTTGAAGTGAACCTGGCTGAGGCCATTTTTTGGCTTCATGGTGGCCACAAGGCAGAAGAGGGGACAGGGAGGGAGGAAATTAGATAGCTGGGGTTTTGCCATCAAAAGAAAAAAGGTTTTCCTATGGGAACCAAGGTCATCCCAACAGGTGGCTTAGAGAGGAGGAGTGGAGTAACCAAGCAACCTGCCAGCACCTTTATTAGACAATGTGACTGATGACGTGGAGGATAGAGGGAACTTTCATTTTTATATTAGGTGAAAAAACGGGACCTTTCAGAGTCAGCTTTCACCGTTGTGTCAATATGATGTATCCAATAAACTGTTCTTTGAAGAATCTATCTGCCTCAGAGTTCTACTTTTAATGGGTATATTACCTGAAACACTGACAATATAATTGATTGGGTACATTTTAGGAAAGGTCATCAATCAATTGAAGAAAAAACACAAATAAGTAGAGTATTCATAAACTCCTTGAAAACAACAAGGTGTTTAGGAGAAAGCGAGGATTTGTTAAGAAAATAGTTGCAAGGCTATTCTTCGTTCAAGTAGAGCAGAGGGGGGAAATGATCAGATGAACCAATTCGACTTTATTGTAAGACTATATTATCAATGGGAAGGTCCAAATCTTTTAATGAACTCTTTAAATGGTCAACAAAATTAGGGAGGAACTTATCTGAGTTTCTTTTTCTGTTATGCAGCTGCTGGTTTCCTCCCACACATCTTATCTGATTCTTCCCTATGCAGCATCTCTTTCTGTCACCCTCCAGATTCATTCCAAAATATCATCACATTTCCTTATTAAAATGTGTGAATGGTGGTGTTTTTACTTGATTTTAGCAAAGAATCAACAAAATCATTTCCTGCTGTGGTGAATGGAGATCTTCTTAATTGAGCAATGCATGGCATGATAATTAAGTGGATACAATTGTCTTTAAAATTGTATTCAAATAAATTTTAATCTTACTGACACAATTGGCAAGTTATGAAAAACAATTAGACCTTGGTCATTGCTTCTTCTACATTTTCATTAAAAAAGGAAGTCGATGAATCATGATTTTGTGATGCAGAAATTATAAAAGCTATTTTGATCTGCTTTAAAAATTCCCATTTTCCAGAACACAAAACATGATTTTGAGATAGAGGCAGGTGCACATGTAAAATCCAGTTGGAAACGAATTTTTAACATTTAGGACTTGATATATCATTGCATTTTGTATAACACAAATGAATGGCATCCACAATCTATATCTTTCTCTAAGATTTCATTCGTAATTTTTCTCACATTATTTTACATGTAGAATGATTACTGATCTGCCCAGAGTCTCAAGGGAGTGGGCGGCATACAAATCTTATTAAAGTTGAAAGCTGATTATAATAAGCTAGTAGTAATGTTTTAATGATATGATAATAACCATATTATTAATTTGACAGTAATGTCATGAATGACCCAGTTGAATCATAAAAGTCCTCTTGAAGGAGCCACACTTGGAGAAAATGGGAAGATTTTTTTTTAAATATACAAAACATCTTGGTTATAGAAGGGAGGGTGCAGAGCTCTTCCAGTAAGTATAAGATACTGTGCAGAAGCTTAGGATCTTAAACAATTAAGTGGAAAGTGCACCAAAGACTTTGAAAAGGAATTTAGTCTGATGGATCCTTGTTGGGACTCCTTACCTTCCATGGTTGCAGCCTTGGAGCCCACAATCTCTCTTCGCCCTTCTCCCTTCTCCTCTTGGATTTGAATGCAGCATTTAAGGCATGAGCAAGAATCTTAATGGTGCTGTAAGTATATTCGTCATTTAATATCTCCATCCTATTCTTTTTCTCTTGGGTCTCTACTGGTGCTTTCTGGGTGCATCTTCTGTGGCCTTTGACAGAAAAGGTGTGTTTTAAAACAGAACAATGAAAACACTCCTTTTGAAATTCAGGTTCCACAAAGAAATGTGTTTTATAGGCATCTTCTTTTTGCCAATTATTTTGCCACTGAAAAGGAAAGGTCCAAATACTATGGACGTACTTGAGAAGATGGTAGTTACGCATGTAATAGACCCCAACCATTGTCATGATCCAAACCTTCCCTTCAAGGGGACTTGGGAAACCTTCAAGTATTGAATGGAAGGGACGAATTCTGTCCCAAATTATATCAAACTCTATGAAATGAACAAAGACATTAACTTGCCTCCACTTAGAGATGGCATTCCTGAGGGTTGCTGTGTGTGTGGTTGTTGAGAATTGTTGTGATATAACAACACAAATTCTATTCCTGACAAGCAAAGGAGTAAAGGTTCTCATGAAATGATCTCCCTTCTCTGTGTTTGGAGCAAAGAGTCCAATCAGGGTCCATTTGAAATGGAGGAGCAGTTGGACAATTGCTGGGTATTGAAATCCTTCTTTGGGGAGCATCGGATAGAAAAAAGGGAAATGACTTTTATCACTCAGAGCCTCTGAAGCCATTTTCCAACTGACCTGAAAAAAGCAGTGAAGAATTCTGTTACATTTAGGATCTTAACAAGTTCCAATTTTTAGCTTTTAATGAATCTAACTTTTTTTCTCATGCACATATTGGAACAGGTTTTTGTTGATTAGTCATAAGGACATATCAAGATACAGAACATAAAAGGCAGAGCATTAACAAAATAGCATGTCATTGTAGATTCTTTTAAATATGTAGCTCAATAGAAAAAGCACAAAGAATGAAAATAGTATTTTATGACCCCTGAATTTACAACAATCATCATTTCCTTCCAAAAAGGATTTTATTACATGTAATTTTTGAATTTTTGAATTCTCAGCACCCAGGAAATACGTTTTTTAATGTTAGGATCTCAATATGTCATTTATCTAATGTGCCATCCAGTAAGTTGATCGCCCTCTTTCTTGTATAATTAACATTTAAGTAATAGATGTATTACATCTTCTATCTCTGAACATCCATAAATAAAAGTATGTTCACTGTAGGGGATTAGGAAGGTTCAACTCAATACTTGGAAGGTACATTTGTAGCATCGGATGCATGTCAACCTTACTGAGTAGAGCTACGATCTTTCTCTGTTTTTCCAACCTTGATTCTCTTGAAGCATTTTTTTAAAAAAATCTCCAATTGTAAAAAGACAGGGAGACCACAGTTGCCAAAAATATTTATCAATTGCACACTTCAATACATTTTAGTTGAGATTTGTTTCTTCTAATAGAGTTTGAGATTCTTACAGTTTGCATAGCATTAATTTTATTTAAAAAATGCATGCCCAAATTTTATAAATTATATACATTCTCTATTCAGCTCTGAGGGCAGCAACTGAAGTACTTTTATCCTTAAGATTCTTCTCAGAGGATGACTTTGATAATTTAGGTTAAGGAAGCTGCATTGTTGTGAATAAAAAAAAAAATAACAGTACATTCACTTGTCCCTTTAGTCTAAATGACCTCCTTCAATGTTGAGGGAGCCAAGATCCAGTCACAGAGAAAAATACCCCAGGTAAGGAAAGGTGTGAACTTGCTCTATTGACTCATCATCAAATAGCCCTATATGGCAATGATATCATTTTCCAAACATCGTAACTTTTGACTTTGACTTAGAAATAATCAGATAATTTTTAAAAGAACAGAAGCCAAGTCTTCTTTACAATATTTGAAACCAAAGGTCATATTGGCAGCACCTTTCTCTTACTTTCTGGTAAGTATCAGTCCTACTTCTAAGGGCTTTATGGATCCTAAAAAAGGGCTCCCCAACCAATGAGCCAAAGCTGACTAGTGGTCCATGAGGGGCTTGCAATGATGCCATATAAACGGATAGCATCCTCACTTGCAAGAGCAGCATGTGAGCATGTGCACAGGTTCTCCATTTAAGTCAGCCGCTTGCAGGGAAACATCCCCCCTAACCCCCCCCCCCCCCAAATCTCCAAAGCTGGAAACATTGGGGAACTCATAGAGCAGATCGTATATCATTCCAATTACGAATGCCCAGCTCTTTTGGAAAACCTCCAGTAATGGAGCACAATCAGCTTCATAAGACTGATTAATTATTCTCATCCACCAGTGCTTGTAGAAAGGGCTTTGAGCAAGATCAGCATTCTCAGGTCCATTTTAAAAGCAATCAGTTTCTTCCATAACATTTATTTGTTTACTGTGTCAAATGCTATAATGGTAGCAACCCATTATTTTCTCTGACTAATATTTTTTATATTTAGATGGTTCGAGGCAACACAATTAGCAATAGCGGATCAAATTTGCTTCTGTTTCTGCTACAAGGAATGTCCTTTTCATCTGCAACATTCAACTCTATTCAAGGGTAAGCTGGCATGTATTTTAGACAAAATATCTGTCAGAGAAACAGGCCTGGAATAATTAGTGTCCTTTTTATTGCCCCTTTTTATATATACATAGAATAAGATTACACAGAATAACAAAGTCAGAAGCCACCTTTCCTTGCCTAGGCAGGAAACCCTACACCACTTCAGACAAATGGTTATCCATCATCTTCTTAAAAACTTTCAGTGTTGGAGCATTAACAACTTCCAGAGGCAAGTTGTACCACTGATTAATTGTTTCAACTGTCAGGAAATTTCTCCTCAGTGTGAAGTACAATTATATAAACTACAATTACCATCTTTGACAAAAATGGGCACGACAGTTATTATTTATATGTTTAAATGAACCTGCCAGTAGAATGTCCCACCAGTTGGGATATTTCTTGAACTGTTCAACTGTCAGAAAAACCCCTCCAGAGGCAATATTGTTCTCAAAAATATTGAGCAATGAATTTGAACACAAGCATTTTAGGGCAAAAAATAGTTTGCCTAACAGATTTGTAATTCTTTTATAAAATGGTTAATTCATGTTTGAGAATATCATTACTTTGGTAATATCACAAAAGAAATGTTTCCTTCAGTGCTGCACTTCCCTCTTGTAGAAAGACCCTTTGATTGAACACAGAGCCTCTCCTCATCTTCACAAGTGTGCAGCAGAAGTCCTCAAAGCAAGGGGGATGGTCTCCTGAGGAGATATTTCTCTTTTGATCCTTTCTCTCTTCACACTATTATCTCAGTCCCGGCCATGAAACCTACAATGGCCATGATGAAAAGCAGCTCTTGAATTCTATAGTGAAGAAATTCATCACTCATACACCAACGATCCACTCACTTTACCAGATAGAGAAACACAAACACAAACCTGGGCAACTTTGTAAGGACCAACTAATGTTGACATCTGGATGGAGATGTCTCTGAGATCTCCATCAACCATCACCAAAAGGTTTTCCTTCCTTCCACAGCTGTAGTTGGGAACATTGGCTTCTCCCGTAGAGAGCATGTCCAGCAAGGCATCTGAAGTGCCAAGGGTGTTTTCATAGTTGTCATGGATGTTATAGCCAAAAGTGTGATTGTGCAGGAGGTGGTGATTTTTATTAAACACATCAATATTGAAAATCATAAATAGTATTCTATTTTTTTCAAAAGTTGAGCTAGTGAAGACATGCTCATATTAATATGAGGATCATCAACAGCAAATACTAAATACATATTCTCTATTTAACCCTCTTTTGCTCCACAAACTGATATTTAACCCAATATTGATCCAAAACCAGAGGCAAATGATAGTCACCCATTAATATTTGTGTGGGTTGTGATTATTGGATGGAGGTAGTTCTCCAAAAGGATAATAAAAATAAGAAATATACTATTATTTGCAGCTGTACTAATTTTCATCAGCACAGTAAACAGGTTGCAGAATAATTCAGCCATTAAAGTAGAACAATCATAAAAGGAAGACAATACTTGATAAGTGACCCAGAAAAGCTATACTAAAAACAAGTCATCCTCTAAATAATTAGGCATAGAATAATAATCAGTGGGTATAAAAATATGGAAATGAGTTTTGCAGGGGAAACTACAACAATCAACACTTTAACCAAAAGTCAGCATTCAAGTCATGAATTGAGAATTGAACAGGGAAAGGAAAATAATGTGGACTTCTTTCAAGTTTTATTTTCCTCATGTTTGGAATTGAGCATCTCCCAGAAAATAAGACAAAAGAGAGAGGCTGTGGAAATCAAAAGGATTCAAGAAATTAGCCAGGTCCTGTAATATAGGAGTAAATAAAAGAAGAAGAAAAAAAGAAGAGTGTTAGAACTGCAAATGGAGGGAAGGAAACTCCATCACAGTGAATGACTTACAACTGAATCTGTCTAGTAGGAGACATGTTGAAAGGTAATGTTGCAGGTGTTATTTTTGATTGAGAGATGACTATACCAATGAGAAGATCTCCTGGCCTATAATAGCTCCATGGATTTTCTCCATCCTGGTGGTCCAAATTCAGTGGGCATTTCATTCTAGGCTTCCCAGAGACTGGCTGAGAAACCAGCAGCAGCAGCAGAAGCAGAAGCAGGAGGCCCATAATTGCTGGGGCTGAATCAATCTCCTTCCTGTTTCTAAAAAAGAATTAGAAGAATACAAAGACTCTCAAAGGATGACATATTCTGTGGCTTTCCAGAGACAAACCACGATTCACCTGGAAGAAAGGGAAAATACATTCAACAGCACAATTCCTACCTGTCCCATAACTGGAGTCACAAAGAGTATATCCTCTGTTATTTATACTTTTCTAATGCAAGATCCCTTCCATGTTGCTTCAGTCTAATCAGTCACTGGAGAAGAAGGAGAAAACATCTCAAGGCCTGTATGAAGATAATTATAGTGAGAAGAAACATCTCTTGGGATCCTGAACTTCATCCATGTAAGTAAGGGCAGCTGGAGAAAATCTTAGTGAAAATATTTTTTCAGAGTTTTGGCAGCGTGACTATTATTATGAGATAAACTCCAGGAGCAAAACACAGCACAAAGCACATAGAGCATTTATAAAGTTAATAGTGGTTTATATACAAATATATACAGACGTGCACATGGAAATAAATTCCTTATCACTCAGCTAAGAACACAAGGAGAGTAATGAGATACATGAGGAGAGACAGAAACGCCCTCTCATGGCCACCTGTATATAGGCACGTCACCAGAGTCTCTACCCCACCAGAGTCTTAAAGAGGTGATGCAAGTATTGCTGAATCATCCTCTTTGCATCAGCCTACAGATTACAGTTTACAACCTTACATCAGATGGCAGCTATTAAATCCTCAGTACCTGACATATTTATATATTTCATGTTAGTGAAAAAACAGAGAGAGACCCCTTGGAGCATTCTTCTGCAGTGGCCTTATTCCTTCCTTTTAGAACATGTCCAGAAAGTGATTCTGGAGTAAGATACTTCCACATCCAGCAAAGTGAGTTCTGCTGTCCTTTAATGTGGCCTCTTGTCTCCAGGGCCTGCTAGGGAAGGTCACTCAGAGCTGTAAAGTTCAGTGCCACTCTAGATTGGTGCCACTGAACTTTAGTGCTCCCTGTGCTTTTACTCCATGGAAGCAATCAGGATACTTCAACCCAACCTAATGTTGAGTTTTTTTTTCTTTTCTTTTCAACGAAATTTCCATATGTTAATCCTAAATTAGCACTGGCTTTATAATTGCTTGTAACGGAAGTGAAATTTCATTTGCCATCGGTTCAAGAGATATCAATTTACATGATATGACAGGAAAGTGAAAGCCTTTAGATTGCATCATTGGCTAAGAGATAGAAAATGATGGAGTGGATAGAAGTTTTTGTTTAATTTCCTTGACACTCTCTTTGTTGTCTTTCCATTTTGATTCAATAAGAGCCATTAAATGTTGATGTTTCTTAGTTTGAATAATAAAACGGTGCTGTGAGGTTTGCAGTTGAGATGGTGGCACTTTTTTGCCACAACTATCCAGAAGTTGGTTTAGGACGACCTTGTTGCATTTCTTCTGGTTGTGTAGGTGCACTTGTTGTGGAATTCCTATGGTGACATTCCCATCTCTGACGCTTTAATTGAAACTCCACCCCAGATCACCTCCACGTGCTTCAACTTTACAGTTCAGAATCCCCGTGTTCTGTGTTTTCTTGGCTGATTGTGTATGGATTATGTTTCCTATCTGCAGGGGGAAAGTTAATATCTACAGCTCGGCCTGGAAGGGAGAACTGGGATTTTGAATGAGTGGGGAAGCTGGTGATGGGATGGGCAGGTCCATCCTCACAATAAGGAGCCATAGGAGGACCAATATCCCAGCTCCATTATTTCAAAAGTGTTCCACTGTAAGGTCCTCAGCTTCTACTCTCAGTGCCTGCTACCAGACCTGTGGTGGCTCCAGACTCCAGATGTAGTTTCTGAATGCCAGGTTGATGTGTAGAATAGCTAATTTTTTTTCGGGGGGGGGGGGGGTCCAGGTCAAAGCATCCCTCTTGGTTGGAATCAGCATTGGTGGGACTCCCTCAGTCCCTTTGCAGGAGAATTGCACAACCCCAGTGAGTGTGTGGGGTGAGTGTCAAACTAGGTGGTTGAGAGTTGTGTGTGCTCTGTAGAATTTAACTCCATTGACCATCATGGAAGCATCTGTTCTCCTTAACCTGGATTGGGGAGAAACCCTCTTTCCTGAGTTGTGTGGAATCATCAACTGAATTAACAGGCAAAATTCAAAGTTGATGTTTAGGCCATCCAGTTTTTTTCCAGTCGTTTCTGCATTAGATTTAGCTAGCTGGGACCATCTCAGACTGGCACTGTCCACAAGGAGGTGCAAAGATGTTGGACTTCAGAGGGAACCAGATTAAAACTTGCTTCTTTCTCCCTTGTACCCCCAAATAAACCTCTAAGGAACTGGGGACTCATCGATGATTGGCCACAAAGCCCCTGAAAATATTGAGTGAGATTTTTTAAAAAAAGATTTATCCCATTTCATACATTCCAGTGGTTGGGAACCTTCTCCTGTGCAAATCTTTGAGGAAGGCCATCATGCTAATCCAGCAGCTGGTTTATATATATTGGCATGGTGCATTTTGCCTATGTAGCAGTTCTCTTTCCTTAACCTAAGTTAAGGGTGTTGGGTGAGCTCACCTGGATTTACCAAAAACCATCTTTGATAGCCAATGAAGTATTTTTTCACAGAAGATTGAAAACTTTTTATAGGATCTGGTTTTGGATCCAGAGTCCATGGATTTCCAGCATGGCAACATACACAGGACAAGGGATCAGTCTGGTTTGTGATCTTGTTTTGCAAAGGAAGGTTTAGCCCCTAAATTCCTCTTTTCCCGAACCAATGCCTTATTTTGTGATTAATCATATCTGGGGTTTCTCTTGAACAAGCATTCTTGACTACTTTTGCTTTCATAAATATTCTTGATCATTCTTGAAGCTAACAGGCTACTAAGAATGAAGGCCTGTATGCTTTGAGATTTTACCTTCTTAATATAAAGATTTTAGAGAATGGGGGTTTCAGCCTTTCCTTCAATGGCAAACCACTTCCTCATAACTTTGCCAAAGTCTCTGGCTCAGCTCCACCTGGGGTCTTTCTAACCACCTTCACACAGTTGTGAGCCTGAGGCTGTGAGCCTTGCTCTGCCTGGATTTGTTCTGGCAAGCCCAGCCATGTGGCCTCCAGCTCACTAACTTTGGACTCATTTTTGTAGCTGGTTGTACTGTAGAGAGATGACAAGAAGCTCCTAATACCAACAAGGTCCTCATTAAGGCAACTGGGGGGCAATGAAGATTGGGGAGGAAACAGAATACTTTTTAACTTGGGAATTATTTTATCAATGGTTAGAAATTATAAGCAGAAATTAGAAATTTAGAATCAAGGAATATATGTAAATAACAGTGAAGCAAATGTGTAACTAAATAATGAGTATTGAACAATGTTAATTGGCCCCTGCTGCTATTCGGTTGACTGAGGTGCTGGCTGTGGTGGTGGATATTGTTGCTCAGGCTACCATTGTGGCTGGAGGTCATCAGGTTTCATGGCCCTGGCTTGCTGTTTACACACATTTACATTTTTGAAAGCCCCACACATGAACTTTACATCTTCCTCCATCATTGCGTCAGCTTTGTCGAATTCTTCACCTGTTTCTTCCTTTTCCAGCTCCACTCATTGTTCCCACAAGCCACTGCCACACTTCCGTGAGTGAAAGTCATCTCCATGGTCTTCCCCTCCCATTCCTCCTTTTGCCCAATGCCCAGAGACCACCTGGATCTCAGCAGATTACGACAACTTTCCACCTCTTGTGTCCATTCAAAAAGATCCAGTCCCTCTTCAAAGCCTCCCCCCAGCATTCAATCTCCCCCTGATTTCTTCGTTGAGCCGATATCATGTGCATAGTAGAGATGATGTCTTAGTAGAGATGATGTCCTCTTTGGGTTGACCACACTATCAGATTCCATTTAGTGTCAGACCTGGCCCAGTTTGATCCCTTCGGAAAGTAAAACTCTCAACTTCATTTGTCTACAGTGAAAAGAACTTTTATTTAAAAATGCTGGCTGCAGTAAAGTCAGAAGGAATCTGATGTTTCTGTGTAGCAATACAAAAAACAAACCCTCACTTCCCATCCCTCCCCCATGTCTAGTCTGTCTTTCGCCAATCCAACATCACTGAGACATTTTGGGAAATGCTGATGAAATTCCACATTCAGGGTGAACAACCTCGAAGATGCCTGGCACAAACTGGTTCCAAACTGCTTTGAACCCCTTCAACTGTCATTCCCCCCTCCTTAATTCCCACCATAGAAGCATATAGGTTATTACCCAACTTCCCCTCTCTGTTTCCTGATCCTTCAATGGCAGGAGACTTGTGAGGTGCCAAGCCAATGATGAAGGACCTCACAAAACTAATGGAATAGCTTGCCTCCATAGGTTGTGAGTGTTTCAGCACTAGAGGCTTTAAAAATGTTACTAGACAATCATTTGTCTTAAATAGTACAGTGTCTCCTTCTCAAACAAGAGGTTGGACTAGAAGCCCTCTAAGGTTCCTTCCAAGTTTATTGTTCTAGTCAAACAGAGGCAAATGAAAGATATAAAACAACAACAAATTGTAATCAATAATTAATTGTCATAAGTCTAAGAAATGATTTTAATATCAGTTCCCTATGTTTATCGTTAGATGTTCCTTTGTGTTTAGATCTGGTCTCAGGATAATAATGTAGCACTTGGGGAAGAAGATGCAGCCCAGTAGTCCAGCACTGGAGGCCAAGACGGAGAAGACCTGCACAGCCACCATGGACAGGTGGGCAGGAAAGAGACCCAGACTCTGCAGAAGACCAGCATGCTGAAAGTTATCAGTTTGGCTTCATTGAAGGCCCCAGGTAGGTTACTAGCCAGGAAAGCCACTATGAAGCAAATGACAGCGAGGAAACCAATGAAGCCCAAAACAACATAAAACATGGCAACAGAGCTTTTGTTGCATTGAAGGATGATTTCTTCAGGCTGGGAGCGCATGTTAGAATCTGGGAATGGGGGAGAAACTCCCAGCCATATGGCACAAATGAAAATTTGGTTACCTGAACAAGAAAGGATGATGGAGTTGGCCAAGCTCTTTCCTAACCATCTTCTCATCCTGTTTCGTGGTTTTGAGGCCAAGAATGCCAGCACCACCGTGATTGTTTTTGCCAACACAGAAGACGCAGCTACTGAGAAGACAATGCTGAACATCGTTTGCTGGAGAAGACAGATGGTTTTCCTTGGCTGTCCAATGAAGAGAAAGGAGGACAAAAAGCAAAGCAGGAGGGACATCAGGAGGATGAAGGAGAGGTCCCAGTTGACAATGGGAGTTTCTAGATATTTAAGGAATATGATTAAAACAAGGCCTGTGGTTAGGAACAAGAGTAGAGCAAAGGAGACAAGGATTATTCCCAGATGTTCTTCATAGGACAGGGAGGTTATTCTTTTGGAGATATTTTGACTCGATTCTTGTTTGGATATTGTTCATCTGGGCATTTGGTGCATTTTTCAGTATCTGAGAAAACATAGTAACATTTCCTTTATAGTATTTCAAATTTCAAGAACACCTTTAGACGTGATTTGATGCTGAGAGAAAAAAAAGCCTTGGTAAATGGTTTATACAGTACATACATTCCATAAATATAATCATCAATATATTCAGCTATAACAAAAAAACACCAACAACCAAGAACAACAACAAAATAAAATTAAAAGAAGAAATATCTGGTGACACAAACTCCCTTCTCTGAGGTAATCCACCAGATTCTGATCTTTCACTGACTTTACTTTGAGTTTGTTTGTTTCCTTGTTTAAATTTTTGACAGATGCTAAACATACATTTCTCCCAGGAATATTTAAACTCATTTATTAATTATTGACCCACCAACTAGGCTCTCAAGTGGTTGATGCATTTTGAAAGTGGGTAGAAATTGCTATGGTGTCATCAACCACCTCAAAGGTTGTTAATAGGGTATTGAGGAAATTATTCGCCACCCACGGATTGCCAGGACCTTTTGGTCTCAGATAACAGACCACAGTTTACCACTGTAGAATTTGAGGACTTCTTGGCAACTCTTGGTCATACGCCACGTACTAATTTCTCCATTCCATCCCGCCAGCAATGGTCTTGTGGAATGCATGATATGAACAGCAAAGAACATTCTAACTAAATTGGCCCCAATTTAATTAGACTGGCAGAATAGAGGAGATCAATTTTTGCTCACCCAGCATTCTACCCCCTTGTTCTTCTTCAAATAAAAGTCGTGCAGAGTTACTTGTGGGGCGCAGGTTAAGGACGGTACTAGATAGGCTACACCCTAATTTTCCCCAGTGATAACCTCTGAGGCTATGGGAGGACAATGGGTGTTTGCTTTAGGAGACCTGATTTATGCAAAAAAATTGGGAGGGGGGCAGCCATTATGGCTAACCGGACCTTGTTCATATAGGATGGATTTGTCGGATGGACGGACAAGGAGGTGCCACATTGATCATTTGAGGAGCCTGACAACACCAGAGAACATTGCAGGCAACAAAGAGTGTGGCATAGAGAGAGAGAACCCCAGCCTGGCTCTGGAGGACAATTGGCAGCCTACTCAGGCCACAAGAAGGAATGGAGAGAGCATCCTCGATGAACAAGGAGAGGAGGTGAACGAAGACTTACAGTTTGGCACAGGTCCAGGTCTGGAGGAGCCGAGGATGCAGGATGGAGTCAGGTGTCAGCAGGAAGTCGAACATTGGCAGATTCTGGGAGCAGGTGAGAGGTCAGCGGAGTTGGAGGTGTGGCCTATGGCTCCTAATGGGGACATCGAACCACACCAACCGGCTTCAGGCCTGGCCGGGCCCAGGGGTGAAGGTAGGCTGCGGAGGTCAGACCAAATCAGGTGCCAGCCAGCATATCATCAGGAGTACATTTGCACGAACATAGCAGGAAGGAGTGTTGAGTATTCAGATGTTGATTGGTTGAGCAGGAGGAATGCTTGTTTTGGATTGGACAGTCACAGTGGACAGCGGGGTATTTAAAGGAGCTGTTGACTGTGAATTGCTCTTCGCATTTCTCTAGGGGTTTTAGAGTTGGAGTTCTCTGTAGTTAATAAAGAAGTTTGTTTAAGCAAACTATTGCCTGATTATTGCATCCCGAACCTGTCGTTAGACACAACAATCATAACACTTAAAACCTTTTTATTTTTATTTTATTATAAAACCTTATTTGAAATCTCCCCCTCTTCTTTCTCTTCTCCATGAGGCTGGGTTCCCAGGCAACCATAATCTCTTCCCTTCTGCTTGATTGGCTGCTGCTGGGTTGCCATGATGACAGGGGCAGGCCAGCAAGAGAGGCAGCCAGTAGGGGGAGAGTGGGGGCTTTTGTCTTCCCTCTGAACTAGAGAGGTTGAAGGCAAAATCTTTTCTCTTTCAGGGAAAAACCTTCCTCAGATGCAGCCCCGTAAGGGAAAAGATGAAAGAACATTTTAAAAAACATTTTAAATACATGGTTTGAAGAAAATTGGCACATGTATATGGTTAACAATTTCTCTCCAAAACAACCAAATAACAGAAGACATTGTACAAAACTTGGCCATATTATTACATGTTTCTGCAGATGCATCAGCAAAAACTGACTTTCTCCACATTGGTAAAAGGTGCAGATTGTGGCACAGTCCTTAAATTGTACTTATTTATCCAGGCCCAAAGAGGGATGGGGAAGGCTGGAACTTTTTGGGTGCTAGAGAGATACAACCAGGATAAAACCAAGAAGAGAGATACAGCCAATAAAACATATTTCTGCTAAATTTGAGAAACTATGTGATAATTTCTTTGAATAGGATGTCCTTGCAAAGTTCCATTTCCAAAAATTAAGAATAGGTCTTCTCAATCAGGTCAGGGTCCATCTTTATCTCTCAGTGTCTTGGTAAGACCACACTTGGAATCCTGCATCCAGTTTTGGTTACCACAACGTAAAAAAATATGTTGAGATTCTAGAAGAGCAACTAGTATGATTAGGGGATTGGAGATAAAACATATAAAGAATGGTTGCAGGAATTGGGTTTGTCTAGTTTAATGGGATGAAAAAAGGACTGGGGTGACATGATAGCAGTCTTCCAATATTTGAGGGATCGCCACAAAGAAGAGGGAGTCACCTATTCTCCAAAGCACCAGAAGGCAGGACAGAAAACAACAGATGAAAACTAATCAAGAAGAGAAGCAACCTAGAACTAAGGAGAAAGTTTATGACAGAATAATCTATCAATGGAATAACTTTCCTCCAGAAGTTGTGGGTGCTCCAACACTGGAGGTTTTTAAAAAGAGATTGGACAGCCATTTGTCTGAAATGGTATAGAGTTTCCTTTTCTAAGCAGGGGGTTGGACTAGAAGACCTCCAAAGTCCCTTTGATATACTGTATAACTCTGAAGTATCTACCATCAGAAGAATGAGATGGATGAATTGTTGCAACTTAGTAAGGAATATTTCTGCCCAATCCCACCTCCCTCCCTTACGCCACATTTATGGGACACTTACATATGGATACTCTCTGTTAGGTTAGCAATTATGCAGCTCAGAATCTAAATTAATCCCAAAGGAACTCTGAAAAGGAGGCTACTGAAATTCAGTTTTATTTTTGATCAAAAGTAAAACTGGGCATCCTTCATCTTCTGCCTCAAACAGCAAGGCAGAGATGGAAAAAGCAGGCACACTAGTTAAAACTGTTTTTCTTTTTATAGTTTACACATAGTTCATGCATAGCTCATCACTATTTTAGAAACATAATTTCTTATCCATTGTTTTATGCAAAGCTCATGATTTTCCCAGCGCTTAGGAACAATAGGGCTCACAAGGAAAAAGGGATTACACATTTTCTGGCCTTTAGGCTGGAGCTTGTTAGGGCTGCTATCTCTACATATATTATGTTATTAGGTTAAAGTTACAGCAAGGCTACTTAAGAAGGCTAAGCTTGGCATTTAGCCTGGAGGCTTTATCTCTGCATTTTAGGTTACAATGCAGCTCAGCTCAGCAAGAATAGTAAAAGCTGAGTTAGTTAAACTCTCTGCATGCTCTAATCCTTTCACTCTCAATTCTTTAGGAATTGCTTTGTAAAACTCTTATATAACTGTATTTCAACTCCCATTTTATTTCTACATAATTTGGCCAGATAGATCATCCAGATGTCATGCCCCAGCATATAAATTTTATATATGTTGTTGTTCTCTAGCCCCATCTAGTGGCTGGAGAGACAATACCAATTTTATTGTTTGAAACTGACCCAACCCATTTTACCCTTCAGTCTACACCCTCAAACAAGTGTATCATGGGAAGAAAGACTCAATTTCCTTTAGCATTTGGAGAAGCAGAAAGAAGAATCCATCTTAATCTGTGGCACATGATCATCCAAGGACAAACACATCCACACATATAGCAGTGTTGGTGGGATTTAAAATATTTGTATGTATTAATTGTTATGTTCAGCAGTAACTCAATACTGCCTATCTTGTATTTGTTTTTCATTGTATGTATTCCTATTTTACCCAGTTTCACCATATCCTGTTCTTTCAAAAAAGCATTCAAATCTACCTATATGGTCTGTTTTCTTGGAGGATAGGTGGATTTAGCTTCATGTTGAGCTGCACACAAGCTAACATGTAGTGAGGACAGAGCATCAGATTAACTACATCTTGCAATTATACTGGATAAGGATGGAGAACACTATCTTTCAATTGTCATTTGATCATTTAACTTAAAGTTGTTGTCTCAGCACATTTATGGGGAACAGCTTGAAACAATTCCTTGCTTGGCCTGTTGGAATGTGTTGAGAGTGGAAATTCCTCTAAGTCACTTTTATATATTTCTTCTGGTTGTAAGGTGATCCTTTGTATTCAAGCCTGGCCTCAGAATGATAATATAACACTTGGGGATGAAGATGCAGACCAACAGCCCAGCACTGGAAGCCAAGATGGAGAAGACCTGTACAGCCACGATGTATTTCCCCTTTGTGCTCAGGTAGGTAGGCAGGAAGGAGACCCAGACATTGCAGAAGAGAAGCATGCTGAAAGTGATCAGCTTGGCTTCATTGAAGGCTCTAGGGAGATTCCTGGCCAGGAAAGCCATTGTGAAGCAGATGGCAGCCAGGAAGCCCAAGTAGCTGAGGGTGATGTAGAACATGAAAACAGAGCCTTCGTTGCACTGCAGGATGATTTTTCCAGGGTAGGAGTGAAAGTCTGAGTCACAGAATGGGGGAGAAATTCCCAACCAGATGGAGCAGATCACAATTTGGACACTAGAACAAGAAAGGATGATGGAGTTGGACAAGCTCTTCCCCAACCATCTCTTCATTTGGTTTCCTGGTTTTGTGGCCAGGAAAGCCAGCACCACCATGATTGTCTTGGCCAAAAGAGAAGACACAGCAACTGAGAAGATGATGCTGAAAACCATTTGTCGGAGAAGGCAAGTAGCTTTCCTTGGTTGACCAATGAAGAGAAAAGGAGACAAGAAGCAAAGCAGGAGGGAGACAAGGAGGATGTAAGAGAGGTCTCGGTTGTTGGCTTTCACAATGGGAGTTTCCTGATGTTTAAGGAATATAATTAAAACAAGGCCTGTGGCTAAGAAGAATAGGGCAAAAGAGGTCAGAATGATTCCCAGATGTTCTTCATAAGAAAGGAAAGATATAACTTTGGAGATACATTGGATTCTGTCTTCGTTTGGATATTTTTCATCTGGACACATGGTGCATTTTTCTGTATCTGAATAAAACAAAAAAAAACAACTTTAAAAAATATTCTGTACTTTCACTTTTTAAGAAATACCTTCTTGTGACAAAATGTGTTACCAACAGCATTTTCTGAGTATTGCTTAAAATCTCTGCGGAGAAAAGGTTACAAAAATATTTTCTTTAAAAAAGGTACATTTTTAAAGTATGAAATTGGAAGAAATCCTGGAACCTGCATGATTTCTTGTTTAATTTGCAAAACCTACGTTATTAGAGGTAGATAATGAATCAATTAATATTTTTAGACACTTATCCTGCCAGATCACTTCTTAATATACTTGACTCTGGATGGCTGTCTTTTGAAATCTAATTAAGTAGAAAAAAAGTTAGTTCTGCAACTAATCTGGAATTGAAACTAAAAAGCAGAAGATTTTTTTTCTGGCAGGAAAGATGCTTATCTAATCTGCAACACCATCCTATCTCTTCCTAGGCCTTCCCTCAAAGTTTTTCTGCTATTCCTCCCTCGAGATAAGAAATTGTGCAATTTGAAGATAACAGCAATAGTGTTTAGACTTATAAACCACTTCATTTGCTTTACAGCCCTCTCTAAGCAGTTTAGAGTCAACCTATTGCTCCCAAAAATCTGGGTCCTCATTTTACCGACCTCAGAAGAATGGAAGGGGCTTAGTCAGCCTTCAGCTGGTGAGAATTGAACTGTGGAATTGCTAGCAAAAATAAAAAGCAATTGAGCTTCAATCTGTCTTTTAACTTTTATTAGTATGGCAGTGTCTCAGATGAATCCACTTCCACAAGGCCTACCCTTTTCCTTGGTGTCCCCCACCTTCATGAATGGAGATGGTTCCCTCAGGACAAGGAATGCAGTCATAGCAGCAAGCAGGCTCTCCTTCTCGCTTCCGCTTGACAAATCCAGGATGACAACTTTCCACACATTGGGACTGAGGCAGAGACTAAGCAGAAAAAGAAGAAATGCCAAAGAAAATATATTGGGATGAAGCATGTCTGAAAATGGATGGGTCAGCCTGGAAGCCATCTTTTACTTTGGATCTTCATGGATGCTACATTTAGTGCTGTGGGAAACTGGGAGGGGGATTGTATGGAGTTGGGGAGATATCTAGTCATAATAACATTCTTTTCTGTAAGAATCAAGGACATCCTGCCTTGCACCTGGAGTGGTGTGACAGGGAGGCATCTCCAATTGGGATGGTGCATGGATTGGACCATGTGATGGACATGTTGATGCTGGGGCAGGAACCTGGACTTTCATTTTGATAGGGAAAACCTGGAAGCTTTCAGATTTGGATTTCCCAAGATGTGCTAATATGACATCTCTAATAAAATGGAACTTGAAGGAACTGCTAGCCTCAGAGTCTTCTTTAGTTGGGGGTATTACTTGAAACCCTGACAGAATGTAGACATTAACATTAGCCATACAGTTCCTGGACTTCACTTAGATAAATATGAAATTTGGCATTCTTTCCTCAATTCACAGGGCTCTCAGTTAAGATTAAAACTGGCTCCCTACTTTCTGGTGTGGGTGAGAAGAGATGGAGGAGAGATCATGAGAACCTGTCCCTCAAAAAGGGATCTTTTGATCTTCCGCAAGTGGGACAAGAGTAGGAGACTTGTGTCCAGCTCTGTATCTGGGTCTTTCTCTACTGAACAACTAAAAATATGGGAAGCCAACTTTCATAGAAAGACAAGTGTACATTTCTTATTACCCTGTTTCCCTGAAAATAAGACCTCTGCAGATAATAAGCCCAATCAGGCTTTTGAGCGCATGCACTAAAATAAGCCCTCCCTGAAAATATTGCAACACATCAGCACCCATGAAGTGACCATGCTCACCGCCCCCTGCGCCTTAAAAATAATAAGACATCCCCGAAAATAACACCAAGTGCTTACTGCGCGGGGGGGGGGGAAATAAGACCCTGTCTTATTTTGGGGAAAACACAATAGTTAAATCTTCCTTTATGCTCAGAAGGACTAAACAAAGCTAGCAATAAACATAAAAAACTCTGCACTCTAGGTTTTTCAGGTGAAGTGCCCTCTTACAAGCCAAAACCCAAATCTAAGTAGCATTTCCCTTCAAATTGTCCCTTGTTATTTCCAAAAGGAGGGAGGGCTTTTCTTTGGATCAAAGTCTTCAGTTTTCCAGGTTATGGGCATTATCTCATTCAAAAAGCCTTTATGGTTTCATGTGAAACAAGAACATCTTCAGAGGTTCTGCAGAGGAACAGAAGGCCTATTGCTTGTTCCAGTGGGACAAGTGAAAGAGAGACATGGGTAACTGGCCAGGTTTGGGCTGCTTGAAAAAGATTATCGAGCATCAGTGACCTTTCAAGAAAGACATTCCTCCATCTGGACTAGGTGAGACTTATTTCTCACATGGACCAACAGGACCTCTAACCAGTCATAATATATAATATAGTCATATTTCATCTGATTCGGTGCAAACCTTAATGCAGACACTGGCTAAAAGAATCTGAAGCTATTAAAAACACAAATCTCAGCACTTGAATATATCCCACCAGCTGATCTCCATCCTAAAGAATAATTATCCAGCATCCAATATTGGACATGACTGAATCGGTTTAAAAAGATATTCCTTATCATAGCATCTGAAAATACTTTTCTGAATACTATTAAAGTCCCCACAATCCATCTAACAAAATGTTAAGTTTTCTCTTGTATACATTCAACTCCCAGTGAGGGTAATCCACCATGGCAACTAGAGTTAACCCACTTGAAATGGGTCATAATATTTAGAAAAAAGAGAAAACACAGCAATATTTGACCTTGTTGAGCAGATTTAGCCATGAAAGAGCAATTTTGTTAATAATGATACTCTGTCTTGCAATACTCCCCAGCTTCCTTTTGATCAAATCCCCCTCGGGAGATATCACCAAGAACTCGATGTCCATATCTGCAGCTATTTCTCCATTATGGTCCACATAAAGTTTCCAATGGGAAAGATTATAGAACTCATTCTTCTCCAGAAAGGGATGGAACTAGAATGGAAACATCCAGGAGTTTTAAAAACAGAAGCCTTGGCTAGTTATCCCACCTGGTATTTTCATATATGACTTTTTCTTCTACAGTTTTTTAATGTGACAACATGCTTAATTAGGACAACAATTGTTCCCATTAAGTTTGTAAGTGAACAAAAAAAGTTCAGCAAAATTGGTCAATCGTATATTGAAAAAATATGCATTGAGAAAATATAATAGACATATTGGATGAATTATAGGGAACATTCTACAAAAGATATCAAATAAATTGAACAATAGCAAAGAAGATATCATTCATAAACTCCTTGAAATTAAAGATCGATTACCCAAAAGCATTTTTTCTAATAGTATTGTAGGGAATAGTATTGTAGAGAAGGGAAGGATAGAGAACTCTTCCAAAAACTGAAAGATTATAGAGAACGCTTCCAAAAACTAAAAGATGTTACGCAAAAGCTTAAGATCTGTTCCTGATTACACCAGAGTCTGGAACATGATAAAGTGAACTCAGTGAAGATATTCTGGCTGAATTAAAGAAAAAAATATCCTAAGAAGAGGAACAGTTTTATAGTTTCACAAGTGCACCACAGAAGTTTAGTCTCCCCTGCACTACTTGGCTTAATGCAGAGACTGTGAATATTTAACTGGGATTTCTGTAGAGAAGAGGGTTAGTCTATGTAAGCTTGGTGACAGTTTAAGAATATAAAATGATGAAGAATATAAAACAAAGGAATGTTTCAAATAGGGAAAGTCCCCTTTAAATTCTAGAGGAGGAGGAAGCGGAAAAGCAATAACTTCTACAGGAAAAGAAGACTATTCATAAAAAAAGATTTCAAACAATGTTTCAACACCAAGTCAGCCAGGAAGTGATCAGGTTATGTAGAAGCAAGCCACCAAAAGTTAGAGTTCATTAGAGTTGTGGCACAGGGAAGTTGATATGATTCCCCTCTTTCTCTAATTGATTCCTTCTCCAGAGGAATTTAGTTTGATGGATCCTTGTTGGGACCCCATACCTGCCATGGCTGAAGCCTTGGAGCCTCCAGTGTCTCTTGGGCCTCCTTCCTTCTCCTCCAGGACCTGGATGAATATGCAGCCTTCAAGACATGGGCCAGAGTCATAAAGATAATGTAAACAGAGTCACTGTTTTCAACCCATATCCCATTCAATTCATTCTCTGTCTCCACTGGAGTTTTTTGGGTGCATCTTTTCCGGCCTTTGACAGAAAAAACATGCTTTGGAAAAGAGCATTGAAAATTCTTCTCTTCATACTGGGAGTCTATAAAGGAAAAGGGTTCAAAGGCACTATATTTTGGGCTTATTTTTTTGCATAAATTCAAAGCTCCAAATACTATGGATGTATTTGTGATATCCAAGATGAGAGATTATATAGTTCCCCAAAGTTGTGGTGATCCAGATTTTCTCTCTAATGGGTCCTGACAGAATGTCAAGAGTTAGATGAAAAATATGAAATGTGCTTGAAATGATAATATGTTCTATGAAGTGAACAAAGACATTGACTTGTTTCCACTGAGAAAAGCTGGAATCCCTCAAGGGTGCTAGAGTCATTGAGAATTGTTGTGATATAACGACACAAATTCCATTCCTGACAAGCAAAGGAGGAAAAATCCTGAGGAAATTATCTCCCTCCTCTGTGTCTGCAGCAAGGAGGCCAATCAAGGTCCATCTGAAGTGCAGGAGCACTTGGACAATTGCTGAATACTGAAACCCTTCTTTGAGGAGCATCCGGTGGGAAAAAGGGAATTTACTTTTATCACTCAGAGTCTTTGAAGCCATTCTTTGACTGATCTGCAAAAGCAGTAAAGAATGCTATGTTATAATCCTGTTATAACTTGATCTTTTTAAAAAGTTCATATTGGAGAAAATCATCTCTGTGGGCTCCATTGCTCTTCAAGCTTTTATGATGAATTTGATTCTAAATACAAAAGGGTAAAAATGGTTGACATTTTGGCTAATATGCTTTTTTTAAAATGAAGTGATTAATTAATTATAGTGGTCACTCTGAGGCTATAAACAGTAGATAAGATTGGTATGTATATATGTGGTTGTCCAATCTCTTCTTAAAAACTTCCAGTGTTGGGGCATTCACAACTTCTGGAGGCAAGCTCTTCCACTGATTAATTGTTCTAACTGTCAGGAAATTTCTCCTCAGTTCTAGGTTGCTCATCTCCTTGATTAGTTTCCACCCAGGACTCCAAGATCCCTTTTACAGTTATCACTATTGAGCTTTTTCTGGTAGTGTTCTTGATAGGTTGGACTGTTTTTATTCCTTTTGTGCAAAAAATGAGAATTAGTTTTGCATTCTCCCGGTTGCTAGTCATGTTCTTGCCACTTTTTCATATTAGTGGAACAATTATTTCCTTTTTAAAATTGATTTTATATGTTGAAAAAAACTTGTTGTTATTTTTGAGTTATGTTGCAAGCCTTAGTTCATTGTGAGCCTTTACTTTCCTCACTTCATCTTTGAATGTTCAGGCTCTTTGCTGATATTCTGCCTTAGTTATTTGCCCCTCTTTTCACTTTTTTATATTTGTCCTTTTTGTCTTTCAATTTATCAGAGATTTTTTTTCTGTAGCCATGCTGGTTTCTTTTGAGAGGTGTTATTTTTCTTCTTCATTGCTATTGTGCAAGACTGGGCTTTTATAATCTTACTTTTCAAAACTTCCAAAGCTGCTTGGGTTGTTTTCCCCTTGAGAGTTCTCATTCATGGAAGCCTACCCAAGATCTCTCTAAGTTTCTTGAAATTAGGTCTCTTAAAGTCTAAGACTCTAGATGTGAGCTTTCTATCAGTGCTGCACTTTCTATTGTACAGGAGACCCTTTGATTGGACACAGAGCCTCTCCTCACCATCACAAGTATGCAACAGAAGCCCCCAAAGCAATAGAGATGCTATCATGAGAGAATATCACTATTTTGATACATGCTCCCATTCTAATGTTTATTCAAGTTTCCAGTTACTATAATGGACATAGTGAAAAGCAGCTCTTGAATTCCATAGAGAATTACCACTCCATTCTCTTTACTATATAGAGAAACACACACACACACACACACACACACACACACACACACACCTGTGGGACTTTGTAGGGACCTACTAATGTTAACATCTGGATGGAGAAGTCCCTGTCAGCTGCATCAAGAAGAGCCAAAATGTTGTCCTTCCTTCCACAGATGAAATTGGGAACATTGGCTTCTCCAATAGAGAGCATATCCAGCAAGACATCTGAAGTGCCAAGCGTGTTCAAATAGTTGTCATGGATATTGTAGCCAAGAGTGAGATTGCACAGGAGCTGAATATTCTTGTTGATCTCTTGAATGGTGAAAATAAAACATTCTATTCCTTTGGAAGCATAAGGTATACTAGTGTAAAAAAAAATGCTTTGGTTAATACAAGCATCATCAACAGCAGTGATACAATATTGTTTCCCAATTTCATCTTCTTTATCAATACATGACAGTTGAGTCTGAAATCAATGCTAATTGAAAACAAGATGCAAATGATAATCACCCATCAACAATTAATATTTGTAAATGTTGAGGAAATGGGAAGCAGATAAGAATCACAAATAGTACATTATTTATAGCAGCAGCAATTTTCATCAGCACAGTAACCAATCTGCAAATTAATTCATTTTTTAAAAATTGTAACCATCATTAAAGGAAAAGGATATTTCATAAGTGACCCATAAAATCTGTTCTAAAAACATGTCATCCTCTATTCCTATAAGGATCAGGGATTCAATTTCAAGGAGCAGTTATAAAAATATGGAAATGAACTGGTGTATTTAACTACGACAATCACTACTTTAAACAAAAGTCATGGATTCCAGATTGGATGTGGACAGGAGAATATTGTGGACTTCTTTCCATCTTTGTATTTGTGTCTCTTCCACTAAATAAGAAAAAAGAAGAAACCCACAGAAATATGATCAATCAACAAAAGTAATCAGTTCCTGAAATATAGTATAGTAAGCAGAATAAGGAGAAAAGAAGAGTTTTAGAACTGCAGATGGAAGGAATACAATTTCATGACACTGAATAACTTACAAGGAAGACTGATTATAAGGAAGCTGGTTGAAAAACAACATTTTCTGTTTTAGTGTTACCGCACTGGTGACTATACCAATGAGATGGTTTCCTGGCCTGTAGTAGCTCCATGGTCTTTCTCTATCTAGTTGCACCATATTCAATGGGCACTTCATTCTATGCTTTCCAGAGACTGGCTGGGACACCAGTAGCATCAAAAGCAGAAGCAGGAGGTCCATAATTCATGGAGCTGAATTAATCGCCTGATTCCAAAGAAAAAAATGATTTCAAAGCACTCTCAGAAAATGGAACATTCAGTGGCTTCCCTTATTCAAACAGAAATAAATTGAGCTTCATCTGGAAAAGAGGGAAAGGTACATCCAGCAGCACAACCCCTGCCTGCATCCTAAATCTTGTGCAAAGCATTCAGCATGAGTAGAAGTTTATATCATTTTCTGATGCAAGATCCATTCCATGTTGCTTAAGTCTGATGTTATATCAACAGCAGTCAATGGAAAAGTAGCAGTAGATGTTTCAAAGTCTGTGATTGTGATAATTACTGTGAGTGATAATTTGTCCTCTGGGCTACTTCCAGGTCTCCATGTACAGAGGGGCAGCTGGAGAAAAGTATGTTGCAGATACACCCCTGGAGACACCCTTCTATAATAGTTGTTATCCTTCCTCTCAGGACATGTCCAGAAAGTGATGCTGGAGGAAGATGCTTCAATACCCAGGAAATTGACTTTTGCTGTCCTCCATTGTGGCCTATGGTCTCCAGAGATTGCTATATGGCTTTTACCAGATGAGATGGGGGGAATTCCCCTTTTCGGTCAGATATGTGTCCTTGCCAATATGTAGTTTTTCCCAAGGGAGAGGAGAAAGGGTGGCTGTTGTCATTTGCTGTTTGTTATGTGGTCTCTCAAGAGGCTGGATGTAGATCTGCTTCTTGTCTCAGTCTGGCTATGAGAATTTTCCCTGAAGTCTATTGTGTGAATGTCACACGGGAAGAAAAATGTCCCTGATTATTTCAGTTACAAACTATTGTTCAGCATGTCTCCCCTAAACCAATGTAGTTCAGGGTTCCAGTCATTCACTGACCCATCAGCCAACAGAGTCGACTTCAGAAAACAAACCATAGTTAAAAGCATGAATGCAGCTATAGGGAAAGTGACCAGGCTAAGGGGATATGAACCAGACCAGTTTGGTGAAGTGATTAGGTAACTATGTCCAACAAGGCTATTCAAATAACTTGTCCCAACAGGGCTACTCAGATTTCTGTAACTATTGCTGCCCAACTAGGCTTCAGACAAATGGCTATCCAACATCTTCTTAAAGACTGGCCATAAGGTTCTTAAAGACCTTAAACCACATCTTATCCAACATCTTCTTTAAAAAATCCAGTGTTGGGGCATTCACAACTTTTGGAAGCAAGCTGTTTCACTGATGAATTGTTCTAACTGTCAGGAAATTTGTCCTCAGTTCTAAGTTGCTTCTCTCCTTGATTAGTTTCCACCCATTGCTTCTTGTTCTACTCTGAGGTGCCTTGGAGAGTCTGGATCATCTCAACCTATAAGGAATTGAAACTGACAAGGCACACATTTTACAAATATGTCCATAATATTTGGACTTTTGCTTTTCAGGAAAAAGAAAGGTCAAAAGATTATGTCTCTGAATCCTGTCTAACTGTTCAAGAGAAATTTGCAGTTCAGTCTTTTCGCTGTTCTTTTTCAAAGCATGCCTTTTCTGTCAAAAGCCAGAGAAGATGCACCTAGAGAGCACCACTGGAGATTGAAGAGAAAGGAGACACCATACAGATGCAAAATGACCACTGTGTTTACACTGTGGTTAAGACTCTGGTCCATACCTTGAATACTGACTATTCCTCCAGATCCAGGAGGAAAAGGAATGAGGGTGAAAATAGTTTGGGAAGACAACCATGGCAGGTATGAGATCCTAACAAGGATCAATCAAATTTAGTTCCTTTTAAGAAAAAATCCATTGTAGAAGGAGGACAACAGGGGACCACAAAGGTCCCTTCCAACTGTGATCATGATGAGCATATGAATAATCCCTTCATTTGTTTCTTTGCTTAATTTATTTGTGGTCTACTATAGAATGCTCCCTGGAACTGACAAATTTTGTCAGTTATATTTGTAGTATGTATTACAACGCATGACTGACAAGTTTTGCTGAACCTTAGTTTTTCACTTTTGAAGATAGTGGAAACCCTATTTCTCCCAACTAAGCAAATTTGCAAACTAGATAACTTTGAATAAAGATTCAAATGTGAAAAGATCATGTGAGGTAAGAAACCAAAGATTCTGCCCTTAAAATTCCTGGATTTTTCCATTCTAGTTCCACCCCTTCCTGGAGAAGAATGAATTCTGCAATTTTCCCCTGCTGAAACTGTAGTTGGATGAAAATGGAGATGTTGGTGCAGATCTGAACATCATAGGCTGACTGGTTCTCCACCAGGAAGATCCCATAGAAGAGCAACTGTGGAGTTTTGAAACACAAAGACTTACGATCAACCAAGATGCTCTTTCTCAGCTACAGTTGCTCAACAAGGTGGGGAAAATATGGGTGTTTTCTCACTTTTTTCTGAACCCTTAGGATCCATTTCAAGTGGGGGAAGCCTAATCAACAAGGTGCATTACTTTCACTAAGAATTGAAAGTGGGGAATAGAAAACTGATAGTTGTCTTAAACTGTGTGGTAGGTTTCAGTACTATTGCCCATGGTGTTCTTCAGACTCTATAATATAGAATACTATTTTAAGGTGATTTAGTCACATCCAGAATTGATGCTGGGTAACTATTCTTAGGGACACAGATTGTTAGTATTTTGTGTCCCATCTGAAAATTGGTTTCTCCATAAAACTGATGAGTGCTATGGATTGTGTTGCCAATAGCCTCACATTTGCATGCCTTTTTTCCTCTTATATCAAAGGTGAAGGCAATTCTGCTGACTGGTATCTTAATTCAGGTATGAACTGATGAAATGGAATCATGATTGGATGGAGATGCTGTTAGTCCCAGTAGGAAATGAGCTTTGGAATTAGGATTCACTTTGTCTGGGTTGGGGACAATGTATTCTGAAAGGACACTCTCTGATGACCTTAAGGAGCCCAGACCTTGCTAGAGTTATCCATGTTTCTCTTTCACCCCACTGGGTAGTGCACTACGTTTCGTGCTCCTGGGAAGGAGCTCCAAGGTTTTCAGTTCACATGACATCATAACAACTGCTCTAATTTGAGATAACACCCAGACCATGGGTGAAATTTAGCAGTTTCTAAAACAGGTTCAGGAGAACCAGTATTGGGGATTTTGAGTAGTTCAGAGAACTGGCAAATACCATCTCTGGCTTGCCTCAAAGTGAGATGGGAATGGAAATTTTGCAGTATCCTTCCCCTGCCATGTCCACCAAGCAACGCCCATAGAAGTGGTAATAAAAAAATTTTGAATTTCACCATTGGCCCAAACCCAGAAAACTGAAGTGCTAAAAGATGACTTTGATCCAGAGAAGAGCCCTTTTCAGCATCTGAAATAATCAGGAACAATTTGAAAAGAGATGCTGGTTAACTTTGGGCTTTCACTTGTAAGAGGGCACTTCAAAAAGCCTGAAGTGCAGTTGCTTTTCTTGATTGTTAGCTATTTTAAGTCTCAATGTAAGAGAATATTTGTAGCTTGGTTTTGAACTGTGTGTTCCTCGGTACTCTCTGAGTTTGAATTTTTTTACTGTTGATAATTCATTATGCAAATACATAACATCATGAGTACTAGAAGAAATACTTTCTCTCTTTCCCTCCCTCCCTCCCTCTCCCTCCCTCCCCCATGTGTGTTTGTGTGTGTTTGTGTGTTTGTGTGTGTGTGTGTGTGTGTGTGTGTGTGTGTGTGTGTGTAAATGTTCCAGTATAACTCTGCAACGCCTCGAGCAATTTCAACCAAACTTGGTACAGCAATGACTTACTCTCTGGAAGCAAATACTGTGGAGGTAAGATACCCCTAACACCCCTCAGTGTGTGTGTTCTGTTAAGATACAAACTGTTGTGCCCTAAAATGGCTTCTACCCTATTGCTGTAAAATGGCTTCTTCTGTACAGCGAAGTGGAGTTGCCATTGTAATGGCTTTTCCTTTACCATGGATTTCCCCCTTACTCTGGTAAGGGGGAAAATCCAACATTAGAAATTATGTTTGGTCCAGGACAAATGAATGGATTAGGATAAATAAATACCAATGCTGGGTTATCAGGTAGTATACTGTACAAATAAAAAAAAAACATCTTGCAATTTTTTGTGTGTCTTAACTGGGAAAGTCTTTTGAACTCTTTCCAAAACAGTAGCTTTGCAATACTTTATGTATTTTAAAAAAACCTATCCAGGTGCTAAATGTTTATTTCTTCATCTCAATTTTATTCTCTTTTAATAAAACTAATATAATAAAACTAATATACTTTATAGAAGAAAACAAATTCTAAAATTGAATATAAATGCATAATTATATTTTAAAATCATAGGTATATGAAGACTGGAAGAAGGCACATTAATAAGGCCATGAGAAGGAACCCACTGGATTTAACTTAAAGCTTAAATCTTTCTCAATTTCATTTCTCCAGACTTTATTAAGGGGGGGGGAAATCATTTATTGCAATGTGATATGTCAGAAACAAAAGGTAGAACTAAGTAAAAAAAAACTGCCAGTAGTTATATTCCTTACAACTGTATGAAACGAATTAGAGATTGTTATATTTACCTAAGTGAAACCCAATTACTTTTTAAGTAGTGTTCATGTAAATCTCAATTTTCCAATTCTTCCCCACACATTTACTTTGGCATTTTTCTTCTTAGTCTCTGCCTCAGTCCCAATGTGTGGGGAAATGCCATCCTGGTTTGTGAAGAGGGCTCGACAAGGAGACCCAGTGTGCTGCTACGACTGCATTCCTTGTCTGGAGGGGACCATCTCCACTCAGGAAGGTGCGTGACAACAAAGAAAAGGGTACTGGATTGATCCAGAGCATTTTGATCAATGTCCATATTAAAAGAGACACATCTCAGGTTGACAATTTGGTTGTTCTTAATTTTCAAGGTGCCCAATTTCTTCCATAGCAGCATGACTCAGAAAAAGATTTTGAAGGATGATGTAGGAAGAGACAGAAGAACATGATGGATTTGGCAAAGAAATCTCTTTTTTCTTACCAGTTTGGAAGAGTCCTTCCATGTTTATCTTTATTAAGAACATCTGGATTGTCCGTAACTTGAGGAATGATTTTACTTTGGTTCACTCAAATCAACTTGAGTAAAGTCTAGAAAACTGTATTGGCTTTTCCATCCCACCCGCAGAGTCTAGTGATAAGCCATTTGTGACTCTGGCTGGAATGACATTCCCCTAGATGTAAAGACTGTACAGTGTGAGGGTCCTAGACTTATAGCTGAGCTCAATGCGCATGGGGCAACCGTGGCTTCAGGAGCCTTCACACAGATTCTACTTGTGCACCAACTATGCTCTTTCCTCAACTAGTGATCTTGTTCATGCTTTGGTCAATTCCTATTTGAATTACTGCAATGTGTTCTGTGTGGGGCTCCTCTTGAAGACTACCTAGACTATACAAATGATCCAGAATGCACATTGTGTAGTTTCCCTTTATTCACCCCTATTGTGTGAGCTACACAGGTTCCCAGTGTCTTTCCATGTGCAACTCAATTCACTTTAAATCCTCATTTTTCACAGACCAGAATATCAATGTGATTAACTCTTCCTGAGATATCTGTTCGTCCCACCAGAGTAATATATTAGGCATGTTCCAGGTACTTTAAGAAAATATTGCCACCTTGTAGGTGCTTGGAATCCATCCTTTTCTGCTGCAGCTCCTGCCCTATGAAGCACCCTCCCCTTGAAATCCAACAGGCCTCCATTTTCCTCTATTTCTGGAGTCCTGGTTCTTCTTCCAGGCATTGGGATTAGGTGAAGTTAGTACAGAACAAGAATGTGGTGGATTATTTCAGTCAAGGGTGGTTGTGGTGCAAGGTATTTCTCTTCTGGGTGTCTTCTTCTTCTCCTCCTTTTCCTCCTCCTCCTCCTCCTCCTCCTCCTCCTCCTCCTCCTCCTCCTCCTTGTTTTGTTTTATATATTGGGCTTTGGGGATGGGGAATTTAAGCTACCCTAAACTGGTTTAAATTTGGCCAGATAAAAATGTTATCTATTTTTACCATTTGCTAAATCTTTCTTGTCTCTAAGTAAGGACTGCCATCTAGAGAAGTTCTTTCTTGAACCATGAAGAGAGTTATAAAAGAAAGATTACTTTCTGTTTTCTCAGATACTGAAAAATGTACAAAATGTCTGGATGATCAATATCCAACTGAGAACCAAGTCCCGTGTATCCCCAAAAGAATAATCTTCCTACCAAAAATGACAACTAAGATTCTGACATGGAATGTTAATGGACTGAACTCTCCACAGAAGAGAAAGAAAATATTTCATTATCTTAAACAATCTAAGAATGATATAATTTGTTTGCAGGAAACTCATATCAAAATAACTGATCAAAAATATCTGTTCAATCCCAAACTTGGTCAACACTTTGTGACCTCTGCTACGGAAAAAAAAAATGGTATAGTAGTATACTTAAGGAAAGACATTAAAGCTGAGCTAATTGAAGCAGATCCCTTTGGAAGATATATCGCATTAGATTTAATCTTAGAAGGGAAAAAGACACTGCTTTTGGGAATCTATGCTCCTAATCAACAACAAGATGGATTTTATAGAAATCTCCATGCTAAATTAGTACAGTGGGACTTTAAGTCGTGCATACTATTGGGTGATTGGAATGGCGTGATTGACACCAAAAGAGACAAGAAGACATCTCGCCCGAATACTAAATTCCAAGCTAAACTACTCAAATCCTTTTTTGACATGATAGACGACTTCGAACTGCGAGATGTTTGGCGTGAAAGGCATGCAGAAGAATATGACTTTACCTTCTTCTCCGACAGACATCAATCTTTTTCAAGGATCGACTTTATATTAATTACTAATGATTTACTTTCTAGGGTGAAGAAGACAAAGATTACGGCCAGAGTCCTTTCGGATCATAACCCAGTTTGGATGGAGCTGGGAAGGGTAGTTCAGGCTAGAAGGTCCTGGAGGCTGAATGAAAATTTATTCAGATATGAAAAGTATGTTAATGATTGTAAAAAATTGTTATCTGAATACTTTGTTTTTAACATGAATAAGGGTACACCTATGGAATATGTATGGGATGCAAGCAAAGCCTATATGAGAGGAGTATTGATAAATATAAACAAAATACATAGACATAAACAAGGGCAAAAACGTAAAGAATTGGAAGAGGAAATTAAAGGGAAAGAGCAGGAATTAATATTGAACCCAGGTGATACAAAGACTAAAGAAGCAATTTCCATATTAAAATCTCAATTTGATATGCTGATCTATGACCAGGTAGCCACCACTTTATTATTTGCTAAACATAATACTTTCTGCAATGCAAATAAACCCGGTAGATGGTTGGCTTATCAGATCAGGAAAAAAAGGAAAATTCGAAATGTATCCAAATTGTGTTACAGAGGGAAGGAAGTGTTTCAGCAGGAAGAGATCCAAAAGGGATTTCGAGAATTTTTTACAGAGTTGTATAAAGGGGACAAAATTAGGGACTTAGATATAAATAAATACTTAGATAAAGAGAAAATCCCCCTAGTTAGCGAAGAACATAGGTATAGGTTGAACCAACCAATAACCTCTGGGGAAATCCTGCAGGTAATCAAACAATTAAAGCTAGGGAAAGCACCAGGTACAGATGGCTTAACAGCCGTTTATTATAAAAACTTACAGTTAGAAATGGTAGAACCTCTTAGAGAATTATTTAATAAAATTCAATTGGAAGGTAAAGTGCCCCCTTCATGGAAGACAGCGTTCATATCGTTGATACCTAAAGAAGACCAAGATCTTACTCAGCCGAAAAATTATAGACCTATTTCATTACTTAATGTAGATTATAAAATTTTTACCAAAATATTAGCAAATAGGTTAATGGTGGTTATCCAACAACTGATACATACTGACCAAACAGGTTTTATACAGGGCAGACAGATGAAGAGCAATGTCAGGTTAATTACTAATGCTTTAGAATACTTGGGAAAGAATAATCAAATTCCTGCCGCATTCATATTTTTGGACGCTGAGAAAGCCTTTGATCGAGTCAATTGGCAATTCTTGTTGAAGATACTGCAAAAAATGCAGATAGGAGATGGCTTTTTAAGGTCAATTGGTGCAATATATCAGCAGCAAAAAGCCCAAATTATAGTTAATGGAAGTTTAACAGATTCCTTTCAAATAGAAAAAGGTACAAGACAGGGTTGTCCTTTGTCCCCACTATTGTTTATTATAACTTTGGAAGTATTGCTGAATAAGATACGGGCCTTGGATGCTTTAAAAGGGATCAAGATCAGACAGCAAGAATACAGAGTCCGCGCTTTTGCGGACGACTTGGTCATAATATTGAAACAACCGCAGGAATCCAGTAAGGTTTTAATGAATACGATTAATCAATATGGTCAAGTCTCTGGATTTAAAATCAATTTAGGAAAAACCAAAATATTAGCAATGAATATGAATACCAAACAGAAGGAAGAATTGGGAGTGATGTTAGGATGTGAAGTTGTTTAAAAAGTCAAATATCTTGGAGTTAATATTTTAACTTCAAATGGGAAATTATACAAGCATAATTATGAACCACTCTGGCATAGTATACAAATGGAGATGAAAAGGTGGGAGAAACTGCATTTATCTTTGTTGGGAAGGATAGCGGCAGTGAAAATGAATATTTTACCAAAATTTTTATTTTTGTTTCAAATGTTACCAATACTCAAAAGAGATGTGAACCTTTTAGAATGGCAGAAGGGTATCAACAAATTTGTATGGGCAGGAAAGAAGCCGAGGGTTAAGATGAAAATAATGCAAGATGTACGTGAAAGAGGAGGATTGAAATTACCAAATTTAAAATTATATTATGATGCAGTGGCTTTATCTGCAATTAGTGATTGGATCCATTTAACCAATGACAGAATATTGAATATTGAGGGACATGATTTGGTATATGGTTGGCATGCTTACTTGTTATTTAACAAAAAACTGGATAAGAATTTCAAAAATCATATTTTAAGAAATGCCTTATTGCGGGTTTGGAAAAAATATCAAAATAAACTAAATGACAAATTGCCCATGTGGGCAATTCCTAGACATGCAATTGAAAATATGAATATAGAACAAAAACACGATAGAACCACTTATAGACAACTTCTTATTACAGAAAGTGGGGTGTTGCAATTAAAATCCTTAGAGGTACTTAAAAAAGAGAAGGTAGTTCAAACGTGGTTTCAGTATGGCCAACTACAGGCCAGGTGGGAAATAGACCAAAAAATAGGTTTTGTAATAGCTGAGGATAACTTGTTTAAACAAATAAGAGATCAAAGTTTAATGCACATAAAGAGGATATATAATGTATTAGTACAGATGGACTCAGAAACCGAAATGGTTAAAGATTGTATGATAAAATGGGCTCAGAATATTGAAGAACCTATAATGTTGGACACATGGGAAAAAATATGGGTAAGAAATGTAAAATTTACACAAGGACAAAATTTGAGAGAAAATTTTTATAAGATGTTTTACAGATGGCACTTAGATCCCAAAAAGCTTGCTTCTATGTATTCAAATGTTCAGCCTAAATGTTGGAGATGTGGTTCTTTTGATGCTACGTATTTTCTTTTTTATTATTATTATTTTTTTTAAAAAAAGATTTTATTGGTAAAAAGAAAATACAACATCCATAACTTGTAAAAAACAATACAACTACATTTACTATCAAATCATTATAAACATCAAAGGTTAGGTATCTTTCCCTCCCTCTTTTCTTCCCTCCCCCCCTTACTTCCTTCTCCCCTGCCTTCCCTCCTTTCTTTTCTCCTTTCCTCCTTTCCTTCCCCCTCCTTTCCCTCCCTCGGTCCCCCCCTCCTTCTCACATACCTTTCCTCCTTCCCTGCCTCTTTCCCTCCTCCTTCCTTTTCTCTTAATCTCCCTCCTTTCCTCCCTCCTTCCTTCCTTCCTTTCAACTCTCCTTCTCTCTTTCTTTCCCTCCCTCTTTCCCTCTTTACTACCCTCTTCTCTTCCCTCCCTCCTTCCTTCCCCAGTTTCTTCTCTTTCTTCTCTCCTTCTTTCTTCCCACCTTCTTTCCCTTCTCTTCTTTCTCTTCCTCCTCTTTATCCTTCCCCCCTTCTTCTGCCTTTCCTATTCCTCTCCTTTCTCCTCTCCATCCTGACTTCCCTACTGTCCTCCCTCCCTCCCTTCTAACCTTTGTTACATTTGCATATTTTCCTCTACTGAGGACAACCTGGTTCTCTTTCCCTTTCCTTGCTTGAAGAGGCAAGGATTATAAGTCCTCTCGCCTCATCTAAAATGAAGTTTGATCGCTAATTTCATGCAGGTAATTATAGCGGATTTCCTATCAGCTTTTTAAAGTTTTCCCAACATTGTAGCGTAACAAAATTGCTCAATGGTGGGTTCTCGCCCCTGATACATTTCTCCTTTCGTTTATCTCTCAGTTGTTGTATATTGTTCATTTGAGTTATTGGTTTAATCTTATTAGGTTAGTCAGCTATCTCTTTTTATGTCTAGGTCTTCACTGACTCATCAAGCCATTTGTATAGCTTCTCCCAGACTGTATAAAAGTCTGTGTCTTCTTTGTCATTAATTCGCATCGTCAGTCTGTTCATTTCTGCTAGTTCTAAAATTTTATTCATCACCATAGTGTTGGTGGGGGCATTTTCACTCTTCCAGCACTGTGCGTAAACAATCCTTGACGCTGTCAGAATATGGACTAGGAGGTATTGGTCAGATTTGCAAATTTTTTGATCTATTATCCCTAATAAGAAAGTTTCCGGCTTAAGGCATAGTTTAATTGACAGGATTCCATTCAGCCATCCTAGTATTTGCTTCCAATATGCTTTGGCTACCGGACACGTCCACCACATATGGTAGTACGTGCCCAGCACTGTTTTACATTTCCAGCATATGGCCGAAACTTTTGAAGACATTTTCGCCAGTCTTGTCGGTGGAAGATGCCAGCGGTAGAACATTTTATATATATATTCTTTATAGGCCGTCGACTTTGTCAATTTTAGGTTCCATTCCCAGACTCTTTCCCAGTCGTCTAGGTCTATTGTGTGGCCGATGTTTTGGGCCCAGGTTACCATGACTTCTTTTACTCTTTCTGCTTCCGTTTTTCGAATCAGTAAGCAGTTGTATATTTTTGAAATTAATTTCTCATCTGGTCCAATTAAAATTTTATCTAATTCCTGGTTCTTGTTCTGGAAGCCAGGTTGTGCTAGATCGAATTTGTGTTTGTTTTGAATTTGAAGATATGGCCACCAATCGATGTTTATTCCCTTATCGGCCAAATTTTCCCTGGGGTTTAGTTTGTTTTGGTCGTCTAGCAACTGTTGGTAGGTAACAATTTTATCCAAGTTTATCAAATTCGGGTATATCAGGGCTTCCGTCAGAGATATCCATTTAGGTAGTTGCGTGTAGTATCTCCTTCTAATTTCGAGCCAGTCTTTAATCAATACCCCCCTTAAATGGTGACTACTAAAATAATTGTGGATTTTATTTCCCTCGCACCATAAGTAGTTGTGCCACCCGTATTGCAGGTCGTGGCCCTCTATTGTTAAGATTCTTTTATTAGCTAACATTACCCATTCTTTTATCCACATAGTTGTTGCTGCTTGATGATGTTTTCCATTCCGGTAATCCCATTCCCCCTTGAGTTCTTTTATCCTGCAGGTGCATATATTTTATTCTGGGCTTTTTACCATTCCATATAAAGTTTCAAATCATTTTGTCCAAATCATTATAAAAATTTTCCCCTAGCTTAACCGGTGCCGTTTGAAATAGGTAGAGGATTTTTGGCAGAACTTTCATTTTAATTACTGTGACTCTTCCCATCAGTGATAGTTGTAGTTTTGACCAGGTTTTTAAGTCCTTTTGGGTATTCTGTAACAACTTATCATAGTTGTCTTCTTTTATGGAAGAGCATTTCGCAGACAGCCAGATCCCTAAATACTTAATTTTTTTAGTTACCTTTAATTCCATTGTTTCCTCTAGTTCTCCAATCTGGTTTTTGGGGAAATTTTTTATAATCATTTTTGTTTTTTCCTTGTTTATTTTTAAACCGGCCACACACCCAAAGTTCTCAATGTCCTTCATCAAATTCGGTCCTGAAAGTAAGGGGTCTTCCATGTCATCCGCGAAGGCCTGTACTTTATATTGTTCTTTTTTTATGGTCAAGCCCCTAATTTCCTGATTTGATCTTATCCGATTTAAAAGGACCTCTAGTGACATAATAAATAGTAGTGGGGAGAGCGGGCACCCTTGTCTAACACCCTTTCCAATTTGTATCCTCTCCGTTAGTTCCCCATTGACTATAATATTTGCAGATTGCCGTGAATATATAGATTCTATAATCTTAATAAATTTGTCGCCAAATTTCATCATTTTTAGTTGAGTGGTTAGAAAGTTCCAATCTAGGTTATCAAAGGCTTTCTGAGTGTCGACAAAGATTAATGCGAGTTGTTTCTCGGATCTTGTTTGATAGAATTCCAGGGTATCAATTATTATTCTTGTATTGTTTCTAATATGTCTTTTTGGGAGAAAGCCGTTTTGATCCGAATGGATACTTTGATTTAATATTATTTTTAGTCTTTCCGCCAATATTGATACAAAGATTTTGTAATCTGCATTTAACAGGGATATGGGTCTATAATTTTGGACCTTGCTACTGTCCGCCTCTTCCTTTGGTATTAGGGTGATGTAAGCTTCCCCCCATGATTTTGGGACCCTACCATTTTGTAATGCCTCATTACATAGTTCTAATAATTTGTCTTCTATGGTATTTTGAAGTTTTTTATATATTTCTGACGGAAGCCCATCCGGCCCAGGTGTTTTATTGTTTTTTTGTTTTTGAATGGCCTTTTTCAGTTCTTCTTGTGTGATTTCTTTATCGAGCATCTCTCTCATCTCCTCCGACAAGACTGGAAGCTTCTGCTTTATAAGGTATTTTCTAATGTCTTGTTCATTAATTTCGTCTTGTTTATATAGTTTCCTATAATAGTTCTGTACTATCTTTTTCTTTTCTCTTATTTCTTGTTTCAAATTCCCCTCCTCGTCATACAGTTGATTAATAATTCTTTTGACCTTCTCCTTTCTTATTTTGTGGGCCAACCATCTCCCAGTTTTATTTGCATGTTCAAAATAATTCTGCTTCATTCTCTTAATGTTTTGTGCTATTTCCTCTTGAGAGATCAAATTTATTTGGTGTTTAATTAACTCTCCTTTTTCCCTGTGTCTACTATTTTCTGGCTCTTTCTGGGTCAGCAGTTCCGTCTCCCTTAATTCTTTGTTCAGTGTATTAAGTTTTTCCCTGTGCATTTTGTTTCTTCTTATTATATAGGCTATGGATATTCCCCTCACAACTGCCTTCATCGTGTCCCAAACATTTTGTATTGAGGTCTGCTCTTTACCGTTTTCTTTAAAGAAGTAGCCCAATTCCTTTTCTATTTGTTGTACAAATTGTTTCTCTTGTAGTATGTTCTGGTTTAATGTCCACCTAGCTTTTATCCTTGCCTTCCCTTTCCATTGCCATAAGACTGGGTGATGATCGGCCCACTTGTTGGTTATTATTTCAATATTTACAGTATCCATGAGTAGCTCCGAGTTTGACCAAACCATGTCGATACGGGACCATGAATTATGTGGATGGGAGTAAAACGTGTACTGTTGCATCTTGTCATTCATTGCTCGCCAGACATCATAAAGATCTAAATCCTTCACCATATTTACATAGGCAGACGGTAGTTTCCTTCTTGTGCTTTTCTTGTGAGTACCCTTATAGTCCATCTTACCGTCTGCTATAGCGTTGAAATCCCCTAGAATACATATATTTTGCCACTCTATTTCATTTATCCTCTTATATAGATTAATATAAAATCTCTCTTGTTTTTGATTTGGGGCATAGATTCCAACTAGTAAAAAATTTTTCCCACCATTAATTATCTCCACCATTAATACCCTACCGTCTTTGTCTGCATGTATTAATTTGGGGTTCAACCATTCTTTTATATACATCACAATTCCTCTTTTTCTGGTTTGTGCTGACGAGCAGAATGTTTTACCTAGTTTTGGACAGACCAACAGGTTATTGTATTTTTCTTTAATGTGGGTTTCCTGAAGACAGATTACATCTAACTTTTGTTTCACTAGATCCAACAGTACACGTTTTCTTTTGGAAGTTATGTTAAGACCATTTACATTTGCTGATAGTACATTCGTTTCCCACTCTTCAATTCCCTTACACGTTATTCGCTTTGAGGGCGCCTTTGGATCGAGTCTCGATGGGTGACCTTGCTCTCGAATCTTCTCTGCCATATCTCTCTCGTTCTCTGGCCTCTCCTGGCCCCCGCCCCTCTGGTTGAGTTTCAATTATAGTGTCCTCCTGACTTAAAAGTCCTTCTTTATTAAATCTCTCATCGTCTGCTAGTAAAAGTTCCTGGAATTCTTGAGCTTTCGCCAAGGTATCTATCCGGTATTTCTTTTCCCTCCATGTTATCAACATTCCTTCTGGAAGGAGCCATCTGAACTGGATTCTGTCTCTGTTTAAACGTGTGGAGAGGAAGTTGTATTTCCTTCTCTTCTCTCTGACTCTCCGTGGAGTCTGTTTTAAGATGAGAATTTCTTTACCTTTGTATGTTAGAGAGTCCCCTCTTATTGTACTCAGAATGTCCTCTCTCAGCTGTCTTCTCAACACCCTCACATGGATCTCCCTCGGAAGCCGGTGGCGTCTCGCGAAGCCTGTATTGACTCTATAGGCTTCGTCTAGATCATTAATAACCTCTTTTTTCGGCCTGCCGAGGACTAATCCCAGGATTTCTCCAATCAGCTCCCGGAGGTTTTCATCTTTTGCTTCCTCCACGTTTTGTAGTCTTAAATAATATGCTGATCGCTCTAATTCTAGCTGGAGGATGGCCTCCTCCAGGCTTGAGTTTATAGATTCCAGATTGTCCTCTACTTTGTCTATCCTTTTTTCCGCTATTTCCGTTCTCCCCTTAACATTTTGAATTTCCTGCTCATTTTTCAGCAGCGCTGTTTGTATTACTCCTATACGTTCCTCAATTTTTCCCATATTGTTTCTTACTTCACGCATTTCATTCTTTACTCCCTCCAGGCCTTTGGTGACACTTTCACCCATCTTCAATATTGTCTCTTGTAGGGAGTCCATTGTTACTACCTGGTCTTGTAGGGTTGGGGCTGCCTTATCTCCCGTTTGCCTGCCCTCAGGGGACTTTTCCCTCACCGGGGTAGATAGGGGAGTTTGCTTTTTACTCCCTTTAATTAAAGTTACTGTTTTTGTTGCCATTTGCTTTGATTCAGCTCTTCCCCTTTAAGGTGTAAGTCTAGTACCTTCTGAATGCTGTTTGAGTAGTTATACAGAGCCCGGGGTACATACAGGGTAATTAAGCTGGAGCAGGGCTGTGAAATATAGGCTCAGTTAATTCTATAGTATCTGGGAGAGTCAGGAAGAGAAACGTTTCAGCGTGATACGACAGGGTGCAGGAGAGGCCAGAAAGTATTTAGAACTCACCCATCAATCTCTTCCTGTTGTCAGTGTAGTGTTTTCCTTCTGCTGTCTCTGGCTGTAATATGACACCACGTACTTCAAACCCTTGTGATTAAGCTTCTTTCCTTTTTCCCAGGCAGGCAAATCCAGCTGACTGCCTTTCTCTCCTCCGTCTCGTCCTCTGTTAATCCTCAAATTTAAATAGTCCAAAGCCTCGGTCTTCTTCTATCCACTACGTCAATCAGCTTTCACAAAAGTTTTCTGTTTGTATTTAATAGCTGCTGCAGATAAATGCGCCCACACACGTATCTGTATTTATTGCAGTTAAGTTGTTTATCTTTTAGATTTAGGCTTTTAAGTCAGATCTTGTGATTACCGTCATTCGATCCGCTATGTTCCCTGCTGCTGTCTCTCCCTTCCTTATTAGTGGCTGGCAGTCACGTCTTCTGGTCGGCCATTAATCAGCCGACCTCTTTTGCACGAACTCTGAGGGAGCCTCTTGCTTCGTGGGGGGAGATTGCCTTTCACCCTCCACTGCACAGAAGTTTCCCCTCTCCAAAGGTCCTCGCACCTCGAAGGGACCTTGCCTATTACGGCCACGCTCGTGGAAAGACCGGGCGAACCGAACAGAGAGTCTGTCAGCAGCCCGTTCCCAGCATGACGCCAGACCGGAAGTCTCTCCGTATTTTCATATATGGTGGACATGTCATAATGTTAAGGCATTTTGGATAAAAATTTGGTGGATCCTGCAAAATATCTTCAAAAAAAAAAAAAAAAAAAAGATAAAATTCACTCCCAAACTGTTTTTACTAGGTATATGTATTGACTTTGTAGCAGTAGAGATTAATTTGGTTCTGTACTTAATAACGGCAGCAAGACTCTTGGTGGTGCAATACTGGAAGAAGAAAGACCTGCCTACAATTCAGGAATGGACTTTGAAGGTTACAAACTTAGCCAAAATGGCAAAAATTTCAGCATATCTTAAAGAACATTCAAATGAGAGGTATAAACGAGACTGGAAAAAATGAATTGATTATATACAAAGCAAATACGGGACTAGGAAATTCCAGATAGCTTATGCTTAAAATTAGTAATAACTTAAATTGTTAAAAATTTGGGTAACAGCAAGAAGCTGAGTTCAATGTAGAGATATTTTAGACTGTGATTGTCAAAAAGTTATACCATGTATGGGCTCTGGGAAGTCGGGGGGAGGGAAGGGATGTGGGGATCTAGGGGGAGGGGGGGAGGGGGGAAATATAATATGTGTTAAATTTTAAAGCATGATTGCACTTGTATACTGTGGTTTTTTTAATGTTAGTGTCAAAACAGAACAAACTGAATATATTGGAAAGTAATAGAAGTATACCGAAGGGAGGAGCTGAATGAAAGAAGGAGAGTAGAGAGAGTGAGAGAGAGGAAGAGGAGAAGGAAGGGAGGGAATGGAAGAGAGGGAGTGATAGGGTTAGGGTTAGATAGAGGGGGAGGGGAAGTAGGTGTAGAGGGGTATGAGAGAAGGAAGAATGAAAGTTGGAGGGGGATGAAAGAGGGTGTATGGTGGGCTAAGGCGGTATATTGGGTTTGTATTGTAGGGGGCATTTTCTATAAAAGTGAGGGCTGTGTTTATTACCCAATGTTATATGCCTCGGTTGCACAGTAAACATGTGATTGTATAGAATGAAATGGAAATAAAAAAGATTTGTATTAAAAAAAAAAGAATAATCTTCCTGTCCTATGAAGAATATCTGGGTGCCATCTTGGTCTCCTTTGCTCTACTCTTGTTCCTAATCACAGGCCCTGTTTTAAGCATATTCCTTAAATACCAAGAAACTCTCATTGTCAAAGCCAACAACCGGGACCTCTCCTTCATCCTCCTGGTTTCTCTCTTGCTTTGCTTCTTGTCTTCTTTTCTATTCATTGGATGGCCAGGAAAAGTCACTTGTGTTCTCGGACAAACCGTCTTCAGCATTGTGTTTTCAGTAGCTGTGTCTTCTGTGTTGGCCAAAACTATCATGGTGGTGCTGGCCTTCCTGGACACAACAGGGAGCAGGGTGAGAAGATGGTTGGGGAAGAGTTTGGCCAACTTCATCATCCTCTCTTGTTCTGCTGTGCAAATTATCATCTGTGCCATGTGGCTGGGAGTTTCTTCCCCATTCCCTGAATCTGACCTTCACTCCCAGCCTGGAGAAATCATCCTTCAATGCAATGAAGGCGATGTTACCAGTTTTCTGTTGTCCTCAGCTACATGGGCTTCCTAGCTGCCATTTGTTTCATGTAAAGCTGCAGCTGCCTTTGATTGTAAACTGTCTTTTATGCTGTAGAATAAAACTCACGTCTGCTTCAAGCAATGGATTCTTCTCCCTGTCCTGTTCTCTTTGGAAAACCTGGATCAAACTAAGAACCTTCTTCTAAGAGTTGGCATCCCAAATGAGATTCTAGGCTACCTTTGGTCACAGAGAAGCCACAGGCAACTTTAAGCAGGTGGCACTGGAGCATTTATCTGGAGGGTTTTGCCTTGGATTCTGCCAGTTTCAGCCAGATAATAAAGGGATTTTGGTTTTGAACCGAAAGCTGTTTGAACCAGAGGCTTTGCAGTTGATAGGTACCCTACAATATTTGTCCCCCCCTCACTCTGGGTGCATGAGTGAGATTCCCTTTTATGCTTCCCCTGGATTGCATTCCAAATCAGTTCCAACTGCACCCAACCTCCTGCTATCAGAATGTCTAATTGATTGACAATGGGAGCTGAGAGCTTTGATGTGATTCACAGAGGGGAAGAGAGGCAATTTGGTGTAGTGGTCAAAACATCAGGGCAAAAACTGGGAGAGTAGAAGTTCTAACCCTGCCTAAAGCATAAGTCTAGCTGGGTGATCTTGGACCAGCCATTCCATCTCAGGGCTAGGAAAGAGGAAACCACCCCTGAAAAACTATGCCAAGAAAACTGCCTGAATTAGTAGTCAAAACTGATGTGAAGGTCCATGTGCGCGTACACACACACACACACACACACACACACACACACACACACACACACACCTAGCAAGGAAAGGAAGTGAATTCATTTGATTAAAGTGACATTAGATGGAGGATGATGTGAATCTGGCTATTCCAGGGGAAGGAAGATTTCTAACATCGGAGTCCTCAGATCTTGAGTGATCTCATCCTGGGCACCTGATGGTCAAATTGTCTGGGCATCTGGCCTCAAGTACTTGCTGGTCAAGGGATTAATGCAGACTCAATACTCCAATAGGACTGGGAACTTGAACAGGTTTTCTGTCTTAAGTGGCTGGGGAGACATTTTCATTTCGCAGGAAAGAATTTGTAAATTATATGTGCTTTCAACGAATGCCAAAATTAGTCTTAATACTAAAACTGCTTTTGTTTCAACTCTGTATTTTCTATAAGCTCCTTATCCACATTATTTCCTTTCATATACAATTTCACTGTATCTTTCTCCTTTTTAATCTGTTTTTAGTTTCTGCTTCCTATTTTCCACCTCTCAAGGTCTTCAATTTGTCCTTCATTTTAAAAAATATTTTAAAATATTATTTCATTTTTCCTATTCTGGGCTGCATCTGATCAGAGTTCGCTAAAAGAGAGAAGATTTTGCCTCCAGCTCCTCCAGTTCTGAGACAAAAGCCCCACCCCTCTCTCTCCCTAGTGGCTGTCCCTGTTCTCATGGTAACCCAGCAACAACCAATCAAACAAGAGGGAAAGAGACAATGGTTGCCTGGGAACTCAGACACCAACCAGCCTCATGGAGGAGAAGTTGAATAAGTACAGACAAAAGGGGGAAGGGGGGAGAATTTCAAATAAATACAAAATTAAAAGGTTTTAAGTGTGATGTGAAAGAAAAAAAGAACTCAGAGAAATGCAGAGGGAGGGGAGGCTGAAGTCCTGGAAGAGCCTTTCCCCTCCCCCACCTAGAAAAGCCTGCCCTGGAGAGGTTCTTCTCCAGTGGAGGCTCTTGGGCAAGTGGGAGCAGCGGCTGCCCAGGAGAGCCTGGTCGGAGGGTCTTCAGGGGCCACAAGGGACCCCCAGGATGCCTCTTCCTCAGAGCCCCAGAGGGTCCCTCCAGGGAGACCCCCCTCATCTTCTCCCCAGCAATGCTGGATCCCCCTCTGGAGACCAAGGCCCTGCATGGCTTCCCCCAGAGAGGAGCCTTTCCTGGAAACACAAACCAGAGCTTCATGAGGACTTTGGACTTTCTGTCCCATTAAAGATCATGTCTGTATGTCTTCCTTCACATCAGAGTGTGACACCCTGGGGAAAATAAGAGCTGAAGGCAAATGGAGCCCTGTTTTTACCTGCTTTGGTCACTCACCATCAGAGAGTCTCCCCCCTTTTTCCATGTCCTTTCCCCAAATTTGAGCTCTTTCTTCAGGGGGTAGAAGCCTCCCCTTGACTCTTTTGTCCCATCACCAAGCCAATCTTTATGGTATAGAAGTGTTGGGGTCCTGCGTCCTTCCAGAAGTGGTTTCGTAACATCTTCCCCTCTCCCTGGAAACTTCTCTTCCTTCTATAATGGTCCCAATGGATCCTGCAGTGCTTGGGCCTGATCCCCATTGCCTCCTGGAAGTGGCCACCATTTTCCACACTCTGACAAGACCTTGTAGAAATGGCGACTGCTTTGGAAACTTTCCACCCTGATCCTCAGGCTGTTGGGAGATCGCAAACCTCTCCTGGCTCTGGCTAGCTTTGGGAAACCAGACACTGCATGCTAAGGTAGCAGCTGCAGATGAGCTTTCCAAAACCTTTTCATCACTTTCACCCCCTCTCTCCCCCCCAAACCCGCACATTTCTTCAATAAAGAACACAAAAAGCCTAGGAGACAAATTTCTTCATCTTTTATTCCCTTCCCCAAATTAGGTAGTAAAACTAAACTCCCCACCTTGAGAGGAGGAGCCAATATCACAACAATATGGTTATGTGGTCTCAATGCTCTGAGACCACAGCCAACACTTTTGCCACTGGGTGGTCCAAACGGACCTAAACCGTCCCGAAGAGAGGGTGAACAGAAAGCATACGTCTTGCTGATCTTGGAGATATCGCAAAATCCCTGAAAGAAGCAAGAGAAGTTCTTCAAGCCGGCAAAAAAAATCCAGTTAAGGCTGACAAAGTTGGGGCAGCTCCAAAATGGAAGGATACAGAAAGACAAAGTGTTTCCAGCTGGTGAGGAATTTTTATTGTTTTAAAAAAGAGACTGCCTATAAAAACATTAAAATCAATTTAAATTGAAGAATAGAAGAACCAAGCAGAGGAATTAAATTTGGAATGCTTTTGCACAGTGGTTCTCTTACTTTTTAAATGCTATTTTCATGGGTGGAATCCATGCAAGCCTTTTGAAATGGATGAATTAAGTTTTTTCTACTTTTTCTTTTATTATTCTCTGTAATCTATAGACTAAAGTTTTCCTCTTTCATTGCTGTGGGTATTTTTCTAATTCATTTAAAGATAGGACTCTTTTTCTAACTTGAAATACAAAAAAGATACAAAAAGAAAATATTTAACAGTGTTTCCCCTCGGAGGCTGGGAGGTTTTGTTGATTGGAGCTTTGAATATTCAAAATGGAACTTTTTTTTTCATGGATTGTTTTGATTGTTTTGACTTGGCACCACAAGGTTTTACTGTTTGGCTACAGAGTGATAAGAAGGGAAACACACAGATGTTCCTTTGAAGTATATTTTCAATCAGAGAAAAGTGAAAACAATGTCCTTTGTGAATCTATGCTTTAATTTTATTAATCTTCCAAGCTACAGCAGCTGTGTTTGTTAGAATTGCACAACATAAAGAGAAAATAGAGGTCTTGACTTTGCAAAATATATTTTCAGAACTACAGAAATTATCAAATACAGTAGAGAAAACCTAGAGCACATAACAAGAAAATATGATGAAAAAATTGAGGATGTTCATCAAATGCAAAATGGGATGATTGAAACTCAAAAAACCGAAGTGGAAAATGAATATAAAGAGATTAAACCTGCTGATATCTATGGTAATTGGTTTGTTCGTGAAAATGGAAAGAATGGAATACTGAAAGAGGAATTAAATGGAGAGAAAATCTATTCCAAAGGTCAAGATATAGAAGAATATAAAATTAAAGAATCTATGGACTTAAAGAAAGAAATTCTACTAGCAAAAGCATTGCCAACACTGCTGACAATCAAAGACAAGCTGAATAAGGAAACAGAAAGAGGGCATCAATATTATATGAGAGATTTTATAAGCAAGGAGCTGCTAAGAGAAGTCCATACAAAGCTGATCAAGAAGATGATTAGAGGATTGGTACCACAAATGGCAGAAGATATGAGATTGTTTTGCTATTGGAAAGATACAGGTTGATAAATGGAAGAATATAACTTAAAACTAGTTAAACTGAAATTTAGTGATAATAGATATAGTTAAATAAATAACTATTGATAATGATAATAATGTATACAATGTGTAGTGTTATGATAAGTAATAATTGGATATGAATATTGAATGGTATCCATGAAAGGAAGATTAGAAATCCTTTTGGATTATATACAAAGGTTAATAATAAAAGAACTAAGTTAGATACAGTTAAGTTTTGATTATTAGGGGGGGAATGTTATGATACAGGATATGGTCAAATAAAGGAGGGATAATGATGACAACCTCTATATATGTATGGGTACAACATAAGGAAACTGGATGAAAATTGCAAATAGTGATTTGGAAAGGAGGATTAGAAAACTTTGTTCTTAAATATTATGGATGTTTAGCTAGAATAGGACATAAGGATTCAGTGTTATTGGAGGATTTTAGAAATATTAAATGAAATGCCAGTATGTGGTTATGTATTAAATCTGGGTATATTTTACAATAAAGGACGTTTAAACAATTATAGTCAAATAAAAATGGAGATATGATAAGGGTAATATGTACAAATATCTGAGTTGAAATACTTGATTTAATATGAATTATGGTTGATAACTATGGAAGAGATGCACGAAAACCTTTTGTAATCAACTGATACACTTTCTACACTTTGTAAAGAAGGAAGATTTTATGTGTTGTGTTTGTTTTGAAACTAAAAATAAAAAATAAAAAACCTAAACTCCCCACCTCTACCCTTAAATCTCTATCTCCCTTAACAATTGGCTAAATATATGGCAGGCCTGAATCAGAATAGCAGAGTTGGAAGGGACCTTGGAGGTCTTCCAGTCTAACCCCCTGCTCAAGCAGGCCACATCTCAGACAAATGGTTGTCCAATCATTAAAACACCCAGGGTTGGAGCCCCCATAATTTCTGGAGGCCATCTCTAGAAGGAAAGGTATGAGAAACATGAAACTTTGTGCGTAATAACTTAGCAAGCTTTTGGAATATAAAATTTCATTCTCCTACTGCTTTCCAATAGTTCACAAATTGAGTGTAAAATTGACTATTTCTGCAAAAAGGCCCAAAATAGGATATTTTCAGCTTGCTTTTACACAAAAAAGACCTTCTGGAAACTCTATGAAATCATTCTCATTAGAAAGAGCATGTTTCAAACCTCCTAAAAAAATAGGGTTGGTTTTTCATCGCTGATGTATAAAGCCCTAAAAATAGGGACAAATTGGAGGACGTTGCTATGGCAGCATCACATGCATTCTATTATTATTTTGTCTTGTTTGTTTTATATAAATGTCATTACTATTCTTATATTGTGTTGGTCCATGGTGACATTGTCACTACCAGTTCAGGCACCTTAGGGGCCATGCCCAATATCCGTGCAATACCAACCAACAGTCGTTTTCTTGGTTCACAATCCCAAGTCTGTACTTTGGTTTCTTCCTCGAGGTTCCAAAGTCTTGTGTGGGTATCTCTCTGGTTTCCAAGCCAACAACTGGGCAGCTTATCCTAGGTTCCCAAGCCTAAAATTGGTATCTTATAAGGTTCCCAAGCCGAAGTCCATACTGTTCGTATAAACTGCCAAATTCCAATGATCACTTCTTTATTATTAAATTTACATGCCACATTCTTTAGCATTGCTTCTGGGAATTGATACTGTCAATCTCACAATGTAACTGAAGGCGTGGAAGCATACAAATAAGATGTGGTTCTGGAACCCAACCAACATATTGTCTTTCAGGCCAATAAAATGAATGAGCAGCCTGGCATTCAAAAACAACAGCTGGAACCTGAGGCCACCAAAGATCTGGTAGTCAGGCATTGAGAGTGGAAGCTGAGGATCATATAATGGGAGAAGTTTGAAATAATGGACCTGAGATATTGGTCCTCCTATGCTCCTTCTTGTGAGTATGAACCTGCCTATACCATCAGCTTCCCCTCTCACTCAAACCCCCATTTCTCCCTTCTAGGTCAAGCTGTCCATATTAACATTGTCCTTTCAGATAAGAAACATAATCTATTAACCATTATCTAGATAAACCAGAACACAGGGATTCTGAACTGTACCGTTGAAGCACTTGGAGGTCTTATAGGGTGGTGTTTCACATTCTTGTCTCTTAGTCAACTCCCATGCAAAAAATGGATATTTCTAGAACAGATGGATTAAATGAAATTTCACTTCAGTTATGGAATTATAAAATCAGGTCCAATTTAAGATTAATACATGGAGATTTCATTGAAAAGTAAATCCCAAACAGGCCTTACTCTTGACATCAGGCTGGATTTAAGGATACAGATTGCTTCCATGGAGTTAAAGCAAAGGGAGTAGGTAACTGTTACCAAGCTACAGTAACACCAAACTCCATAGCTCTGAGTGACCTTCCCTAGCAGTCTCTGCAGGCAAGAGGCCACTTTGAAGTGAGGTGGCAGGCTGAACCAAGGTAGGCCTCAAGCCTGAACCAAACTAGGGTTTCATGATATTAAACCTTAACTGTTCATATATAGAAATTGCAAAGTCTGCTTTTAAAACATGGTGTGGTTGACACGGGTTAGAAGGAAGTCTGCACATGAAATCTGCTGAAGCAAAGTATCTATTTTAATCTATCTGCTGGCTTGACTGTAAATCTGTTTGATAGGCATATATTGTCAGTTCCTCAAAATACACTGCTCCGTTAGCTGACCCATGTATACTTCCTGTAACTTCCTGTAACTCAAGGGCAAATCTTGAGGGGTGTTTCCAAAACTAACAGATGGCTTTAGCTGAAAACAATAAACTATATAAGGAAGTTCCTGAATTTCGTTCAATGTTCAGGCCATTTATTCTTTGCTATGAACCTGTGCAAATAAACTATCCCTTCCCTGAAGAGCTGGCTTGCGTGTCCTGTTTTTCTACAACAGCAGAGGTCACTTTTTCTGGCTGTTGAAATATCTTACTCCAACATCAGTTTCTGGACATGTCCTAACAGGAAGGATTAGACAACTCCAGAACACTGCCCCAAGTGGTCTATCTGTGATTTTTGATTTTTTTCTCCAGCTACCCCTCCTTACATGGAAAAAGGTCAGGGTCCCAAGAGGAGAAGTTCCTTCTCACTGTAATTATCACCATCCCTGTCTCTGAGACCTCTTCTCCTCCTTCTCCAGTGACTGCCTCTGATGTAAGCATCAGACTGTGAAAGTAACATGGAAGGGATCTTGCATTAGAAAAGGATAAAATGCCATGAGTTATGCTTTTTCTGGCCCAAGTTACAGGACATGCAGGAGCTGTGATCTTCAATGTCCTTTTTCTCTTCCAGGTGAACCTTGGTTTGTCTCTGTTTGAATCACGAAAGCCACTGGATAATCCATCCTATGTGATTGCTTCTAATTAATTCTTCTTTAGAAACAGGTAGGAGATTGATTCAGCCTCATCAATTATGGACCTCCTGCTGCTGCTTCTGATGCTGATGCTATTTGAACCAGTCTCTGGGAATCTTAGAATGAAGTGTCCACTGAATTTGGATAACAAAGATGGAGAAAAACCATGGAGCTATTATAGGCAAGGACATCTTCCCATTCGTGTTCTCATCTCTCCATCAACAATGGAACATGAAACATTACCTTTCAATGTGGCTCCTTCTAGTCAGTTTCGGCTGTAAGTCATTCACTGTGATGGAGTTTCATTCCCTCCATTTGCAATTCTAATACTCTTCTTTTTTCTTCTTATTTTACTTACTCTTGTATTGAAGGACCTGAGTAATTTCTTGAATCCTTTTGATTTCCACAGCCTCTCTCTTTTGTCTTATTTTCAAAGAGAGACTCAAAGATGGATTTGAGCCAACATTATTTTCCTCTCCCTGTTCAATCTTAAATTCATGACTTGAATACTGAGTTTTGTAGTTTCCCCTCTCAGGTCATTTCAATATTCCTATAAGCTCTCATTGATATTCTGTGCCTTACTTTTATAGGAATAGAGGATGACTTGTTTTTAGAACAGCTTTTCTGGGTCACTCATCAAAAATTATCTTCCATACATGATTGTTCTACTTTAATGACTGAATTATTCTTCAAACTTTTTATTGGGCTGATGAAAATTAGTACTTCTACAAATAATGGTATGTTTGTGATTTTTACTCCTTTTAGAGGACTATCACCATCCTACCTTCTCCACACTCACAAATATTAAAAGGTGAGAGGTGACTGTCATTTGCCATTGGTTTTGGATCAATATTGGCTTAAGACTCAATTAGCTTGTGGAGAAAAAATGAATTAAATAGAGAAAAAGCATTTTGTTGTTGATAATGATGCTAATATTAACATGAGCATGGTTTTACACTAGTTTACCTCATCGAAAGGAAAGAATAATTCAAATGATTTTCAATATTGAAGTTTTTAATAAAAATCACCAGCACCTACACAATCTCACACTTGGCTACAACATCCATGACAACTATATGAACACACTTGGCACTTCAGAAGCCTTGCTGGACATGCTGTCTACTGGAGAAGGCAACGTTCCCAACTACAGCTGTGGAAAGGAGGAGAACCTTTTGGTGCTTGTTGATGCAGCTGACCGTGACATCTCCATCCATATGTCAACATTACTAGGCACCTACAAAGTCCCACAGGTTTGTGTTTGTGTTCCCCTATCTGGCAAAGTGAGTGGTGTGGTAGTGTTGGACGATTGATCCAACCATATACTCCTTATAGAATTCAAGAGCTGCTTTATACTATGACCATTGTAGGTTTCATGGCTGGGGATTGATATAACAGTGTGTGGGGGGGGGAATCAAGGATCAAAACAGAAACATCTACTCCTGACACCATTCTCTTTGTTTTGAGAGTTTCTGCTGCAGACTTGTGATGGTGAGGAGAGATGATGTGTCAAATCAAAGGACCTTCTGTAGAATAGGAAGGTCCAGGACTGATGGAAAACTCACATTTTGTACATGATCTTAGTCAAAATAATGATAGTCTCAGTCATGAACAAATCACAGATTTATAAACAGAGTTCCACTGGATTATCTTTCCTACTATTGACGAACCATGTATGATATGAATCTGCAGGGAGCATTAACATTAATTAACCATTTTATATATTTAAAAAAAAACACCAACAAATACGTTTTCCAAATTCATTATAAAAGGTTTGAAGAACAATATTACCCCCGGTGAGGATTTTCTATCAGCTGAACAATTCAAGAAATATCCCAACTGATGGGACCCTCTATTAGCAGGTCTTTAGGCAGATGTGAACCATCATTGACAATGTTTTTGTCTTGAACCATCTAAATATAAAAAATATCAGCCAGAGAAAATAATGGTTTGCTGCCTTGATAGCATTTGACACAGTAAAGAAAGAAATATCATGGAAGAAACTTATTGTCCTTAAAATGGAACTCAGAGTGCTGATCCTGATCAAAGCCCTTTCTACAAGCACTGACAGTAAAAAAAAACAAAAAAACAAACAAACAAACCAGTAGAACAGTTTGCATCATGGAGCTGTGGGTACTCCATTACTGGAGATTTTCAAAAAGAGACTGGATATTCCTTTTATCTCGAATGGTATAGAATCTCCTGCAGTGAGCCAGTCATGGAGTCATGAGAAGGAGGACTGATATTTGCCAAAAAATAAGACAAAGGTGTTGCTTCTTCTTTGGTAATATTGTACTGCTAATCAAAGCATACAAAACATTTGCTAGACCAATTCTTGAATACAGCTCATCTGTCTGGAACCTGCACTGCATATTGGACATTAATACAATTGAGTGAGTCCAGAGATATTTCACAAGAAGGGTTCTCCAACTATATGAGAAAGAGGGAGATCAATCTCTTGGACTGCACATTAGAAAAACAACAGAGTTCAAAAAAATTATGTATGTATGTATGTATGTATGTATGTACTGTGTGTAGGTATGTATGTATGTATGGAGAGAGAGAGCGAGAGAGGGAGAGGGAGAGGGAGAGAGAGAACGAACTTTTTGGGAGGAAAGTAGTTCAGATTAAATCTTTATTTTCATTCTTTATGCTTATTCTATTCTACATTTTAAAAAATTCTACTTTTACATATGGTCTTGCTAATGTTCTGTATTTTATATTCTGTATCTTGATATGGCCTAATGATGAATCAACAAGAAATTGTTCTATTATGTGCCTCAGAAAAATGTGTGATTGATTAAAAGGTAGAAATTTGGACTCGATAAACCCAAAATATAAAACAGAATTCTTCACTGCTTTTTCAGATGAGTGATAGAATTGCTTCAGAGGCTCTGAGTGATAAAAGTCAATTCCCTTTTTTCCATCCAATGCTCCCCAAAGAAGGATTTCACTACCCAAGAATTGTCCAACTGCTCCTTCATTTTGGATGGACCCTGATTGGCCTTTTTACTTCAGACACAGAGAAGGGAGAGCATTTCATGAGAACTTTTACTCCTGTGCTTGTCAGGAATAGGATTTGTGTTGTTCTATCAGAAGAGTTCTCAATGACCAGAGATGCAACATTCCTCAGGGACAACATCTCTAAGTGGAGACAAGTCAATGTCTTTGTTCACTTCATAGAATATGCTTCTCTTTGGAAGAGAATTCTTCCTTTCCATTTAACGCTTGAATTTTTGCCAGGACCCATTGAAGGGAAAATCTGGATCATGACAATGCTTGGAGCATATGCAATGAAAAAGAACATTCTTCTCAAGTATGTCCATAGTGTTTGGACCCTTTATTCTCAGTGGAAACAAAACTGGCGAAAAGATGATGCCTTTAAATATTCTTTCTTTGTAGAACGTGAATTTCAAGATGAGTATTTTCACTGTTCTGTTTTAAAACACATCTTTTCTGTCAAAGGCCGAAGAAGATGCACCCAGAAAGCCCCACTGGAGACCCAAGAGAAAGAGAATAGGATGCGGATCACAAATGATGGTGTTACTTATGGCATTATTAAGATGCTAGCCCATGCCTTAAATGCTGCATCCAATTCCAAGAAGAGAAGGAAGAAGGGAGAAGAGAGGTTGGGGGCTGCAAGGCTGCAGCCATGGAAGGTAAGGGGTCCCAACAAGGACTCACCAAACTAAATTCCTTTGCAGGGTCTTTAGTGCTCTCAGAGCTTGGTGGTTTAAGGGCTTAAGGTTTTGTACAACATCTTGTACTTATTACAAAAGTGCTGCATCTTCCATTCTACAACTAAGACATTTTGTATATTTGAAAAAAGATTCCTTCTGATTTTAAGCTCCTGTAAACCAACATGGCTCTTCTCCTTGTAGTTTTTCCTCAAGGCTAAAAGCAGCTCCTTTGATCTCTTCCTTGCCTTCTTTGTCTTTGACTAAAGCTGATGAACATTTTGTGCAATGCCTTCTCCAAGCATGTTTCCTACAAGATGACCTAAAATGATTCTACTGGATCATCAATGGCATTATCATCAAATTAATAATATGGTTTTCATATCACCAAAATATTACTACTACTTTATTATAATCAGTAACCATTCTTTGTAAAGAATAATATGAGAAAAACTACAAATGAAATCTTAAAATAGATTGTTGCTGCCATTCATTACGTTCATACTGTGCAGTGGTTAGAAGGCAGTATTACAGGAAACTTCTGCTGACTACCTGTTGCCAGCAATTTGACAGTTCGAATCTCTCCGGCTCAAGGTTGACTCAGCCTTCCTCCTTCCGAGGTCTGTAAAATGAGGACCCAGACTGTGGGGGCGATATGCTTTGGTGGAAGCAATGTGCTAACGCTGTAAACCACTTAGAGAGGGCTGTAAAACACTGTGAAGTGGCATTTATGTCTAAGTGCTATTGTGATTCAAACAATCATATACCATGTCATAGATGCTAAAAATTAGATAGTTTCCTATTGAATTTTACTTATGTACCTCTCTATCACAAAACCTTTATATATATATTTTCTGGAAGCTGGAATTTTTTTTAAGGAAATCAAAATAATTTTGTCCAAACATTGTTATAATTTTTGCATAACAAAAGCATGATTTATCTACTTCTTTTATTAATGAAAATATAGAAGAATCAATGACCAAGATCTATTTTTTTCATAACTCCCCAGTTTTGTCAGTAAGATTAAAATATATTTGAGTACCATTTTTAAGACCACTGGTTCCCCATTCATCACATCATGAAGCATTTTGTTAATTCGTTGCTAAAAACAAATTATATCACCTGCATTCACACAATCTATTAAGGACATGGTAATGACACGTAGAACCATAGAAAAAGATACTCGAGAGGATCAGATAAGATGGTTGGGGGGAGGGGCAACTCACAGCTACATAACAGGCAGAGAAAGAAACTCAGAGAAGGTCATTCTTTTTTATTATCAAAAGAGGTGGTGAAAGATTTGTACTTTCATAGTTGCAAGATTCTGTTAATCTAGCTTTACAATAAAATAGCTCATCTGGTCATTTTTCCTATCTGTACTACGTGAATGAAGATTGCAACTTTCTTCTTAACAAATGTTTGCTTTCTGGTAATCACCCCGTTGTTTTCAAGGAGTTTATGAATACTCTAGTTATTTGGGGGTTTTGTTCAATTGATTGGTGATCTTTTCTAATGTTCCCTAAAATTGTCCATTTTGTCAATTATATCTTCTATACTTTTGCTCAATATACTATATGATTGAGAATTATTACTGAATATTTGTTCTTGAGTTTTGAAGATAGTGGTAACACTTGTTCTCACAACTCACAACATTTCCAAGTTAGAATAGAATAGAATATCAGAGTTGGAAGGGACCTTGTAGTTCATCTAGTCCAAACCCCTGCCCAAGCAGGAGACCCTACACCATTTCTGACAGATGGCTGTCCAGACTCTTCTTGAAAGCTTCCAGTGATGAAGCTCCCACAACTTCTGAAGGCAACTTCTGTTCCATTGGTTGATGGTTCTCACTGTCAGAAAATTTCTCTTTATTTCTAATTTTGATATCTTTACAAACAACGTACAATAAATATTAAATTTAAAAAGAGATAAGAAAACAAGATTTCTGCTTTTAAAATTCCTGGATGTTTCCATTCTAGTTACATCAATTTCTCAAGAACAAAGAATTGTACAATCTTTCCCTGGTGAAAGTGTACTTGGATCAAAATGGAGTCCTAGCAGCAGATCTATGGATTGATAGTAGGTTGATTGTTCCTGAGAAGGATCCCATCCACAAGCGATTGGGAACTTTTGAAAGGCAGAGACTGAAAATCAACCAAGATGCTTTGTCACAGCTAAAGTTGCTCAACAAGGTGGGGAAACTATTTATGTCTTTTTTTCATTTTTCATTTTTCCAAAGCCTTAGGACCTATAAAATATCTATAATTTTCTCAGACAAAGAGGAAGGCTTCACTTCTAATGACCAAGATATTCTTCAGATGCTATGATGCTGATTCACCTATATCTAAAATAAGATTTGAGGTGATTGGTATTTAGGACACAAATCATTGCCATTTAATGTCTCTTCTGAAATCTATCATAAAATTGGTGAGAGAGGGCCTCACATGCTGAAGATTTTTGTGTTAATAGCTTCAGGTTCACTTCTTCCTTGTCTTCAATTATCAAAGATGAAGGCAATTTTGTTGGTTGGTTCCTGGCTTCAGGTTTGGACTGAATCTGATGAAATGGAATCAAGATTGGATGGAGGTCCTATTGCTCCAGTGGGGAAGTAAGCTTCATCTTGCCATGATTGGAGTCAGGGGTCTCCTAAAATTGCAGCTCCATAGTCTGTGATGTTTTTAATCAGCTGAGACCATAGATACACCTGCCTCTCTTTAACCCCACTTGGACAATGGGATTTAGGAAGGAGTCCTTACCCCTTTTTGTAAGCACTTTGTCTTTTGTATCTTATCTGGAGGATAATTATGGACTGCTTTCAAAGGCAGACAGAAAGACAGACAGACAAGACACCTCTCTCTCTCTCTCTCTCTCTCTCTCTCTCTCTCTCTCTCTCTCTCTCTCTCATCTATCCATCCATCCATCCATCCATCCATCCATCCATCCATCCATCCATCCATCCATCCATCCATCCATCTATCTATCTATCTATCTATCTATCTATCTATCTATCTATCTATGACAGATGGGGGGGGGGGGGAGAGAAGGATCCTTTCAAAGGGAAACATCTTTGCAAGTTTTATGTATCCCACAAGAAACTTTCCAGATCCTACTAGTCAAAAGTTTCTTTCTTCAACACAACTGTATTCTCATAAATCTAATGGAATAAAAATGTAATAAATATTTTACAGTAAAGTTTACTTTAAAAATTAATTTAGAGTGGATATCTTATTTTAAAACCATGCATATATAAAGAAGAGAGGAATGTGGGTTAATTCCACTATGAGGAAGAACTTATCAGTCATCACTTAATTTTTTAAAATCTTTTCTCAGTTTCATCCCTCTAGACTTTGTTAAGTAGAAAGATACTTTTTTCGCAATCTGATATTCCAGAAGAAAAAAAAAAGGAGGAACTAAATGAGGCATCTGCCTGCAATTGTATCTCCTGCAACCAATCCAGAAACTTCATATTTGCCTAAGTGAAGCCTAGAGACTACTTGGGTGATGTTCGTGTTTACCACCATCTTACATAGATGATAAACCTCAACATATTTTCTTTCACATTTTTTCCTTTTTCTTCTCAGTCTCTGCCTCAGTCCAAATGTGTAGATAAATGCCAGCCTGGGTTTGTCAAGAAGGCTCGAGAAGGAGAGCCAGTTTGCTGCTACGACTGCATTCCTTGTCCAGAAGGGACCATCTCCACTCAGGAAGGTGGGTGACACCATAGGGAAACCTACTGGATTCATCCAGAGAACTTTGATCAATATGCATATCAAAAAACATATGTTTGATGGTTTTGTTCTTAATTTTCATGGTGTCTAATTTCTTCCCTAATGGGAGGGAAAAGAATTTTGAAGGATAAGATAGGAAGAAGGAATAGAATAGAATAGAATAGAATAGAATAGAGCTGGAAGGGGCCTTGGAGGTCTTCTAGTCCAACCCCCTGCTCAAGCAGGAGAACCTAAACCATTTCAGGTAGGTGGCTGTTTAGCCTTTTCTCAAAAGCTTGCAGTGATGGAGTGCCCAGAATTTTCTGGTGGCAAGCTGTTCCACTGGTTAATTGTCCTCACTGTTAGGAAGTTTCTTCTTAATGCCAGGTTGCTTCTCTCTTTAGTTACTATATGGACACATCTGGGCAACATTTTTGGAAGTGTTCAATTCTTCTCAGGGCCGAGAATGGGAGACAGAGAGACTGGCCCAAGGTCATCTGGCTGATTTTGTGCCTAAGATGGAAATCACAGTTTCCTGCTCCTAGTTTCTATCAAACCAAAGATAGACTCCCTTGCTTAGCAAACTCCCCTTTCGGCCTATTTTGTATATCATTGTGTGTGTGTGTGTGTGTGTGTGTGTGTGTGTGTCGTTCTTGACATAACATTCATTTAGTGACCATTCAAAGTTACAACAGCACTGAAAAAAGTAACTTATGACCATTTTGCACACTCATGACCATTGCAGCAACTTCATAGTTATGTCATCAAATTTTAGTCATTTGGCAACTGACTCATATTTATGATGAGTTCAGGATCCCAAGGGCATGTGGTCCCCTTTTGAGATCTTCTAACAAGCAAAGTCAATGGAGAAGCCAGATTCACTTTACAACTGTTTTACGAACTTCACAGCTGCAGTGATTCACTTAACAAATGTTGTGGATTGGGTAAAAAATCCCTCTTTTATTTGCCAGTTTGGATGTTTCTTTCCATATTTAGATTTCTTAGAAACATCTTAATTCTTTGTAACTTGAGGAATGACTTTAGATCAATGCACTTTGCTCCTCACCTAAAATAACTTTACTGGCCAAAAGATATGTCAGTCAATAATTCAATCAATCGGTTAATCTTTATAAAGATCATAAATCCTTGTAAGCTGAAATATCTAATTGAGAGAAAAATGGAGGGAGAAAAATTGGGATGAAGGAGCAAAAGAAAACCAAACAGAGGATTCACCATAAAACCATCACATAGATAATACTTTCCCTCTTTTTCTTATCTTTTCCATTTTCTTTGTTGTTAAATAATGACATGCAAAAAATTATAACACCAACAATAGCAGTAGACTTATATACCGCTTCATAGGCCTTTCAGGCCTCTCTAAGCGGTTTACAGAGAGTCAGCATATTGCCCCCAACAATCTGGGTCCTCATTTTACCCACCTCGGATGGATGGAAGGCTGAGTCAACCCTGAGCCGGTGAGATTTGAACCGCTGACCTGCTGATCTAGCAGTAGCCTGCAGTGCTGCATTTAACCACTGCGCCACCTTGGCTCTTGACAAAAAGGAATATGGTTGTGCTTCTGAAAGGAAAAAAAAGGCTAATATATATTGTTGGGATCAAAAGGAATAGAAAGGAAAGGAAAGGGAAAAAGAATTAATAAAAGACCCATCTACTTAATATCCCCAAATCCCAATGTTGAATTCATTATCTCTTTAAAATTGTTGCCAAATCTAGAGAGTATAGAAATATATTGCTTCATCTTCTCCTTTTTATAGAGTAAACAGACTGAGTTTCTGTTCTTGAATTCCGTCATAAATTAATCTTCCTCAAAATCTCTTTGTTTACAAATTTATTTATCAAATTCACACAAAGTGCCTCTTGGTGGCACACAATTAAACCACTAATTCAAAATTAAAACAATGGGATATAAATGCTAAAAAGTAAGAGACGAATACATCAATATGCTGCCTACCAGGCAACCAGTACACAGGGCACTGTAAGCAGTGGATCCTGTTGAAATGATCAAATTCTAAGGAATTTCTAGACGGCATCATAGTTTGGAAATACTGTCAAAGTCAGGGTAGTTAATGATGTTTTAACTGGAATGGGCTCCCCTGAAGTAGGTAGTATTGCAACTCTTCTCAAGAGGAACTCCATCGATCCAACCATGTAATCCTTCGTCCAATGTTTTGGTTGATAGTTTATTGAGAGCATGGTAGGTGGGTCAATCATAATAACAGAGTTTAAACAAACATATGTCCATCACCTGACATAAACAAACAAACAAACAAACAAACAATCAAACAAACAAATAATTATAATAAATAAATGAAAAATAAAAATAATTAATAATTAATAAAAATAGTTAATAATTAATAGTAATTGGTAATTAATAACTAATGATTAATAATTAACAATAGTCAATACTTGATAACCAATAATTGCCAATTGCTAACTAATAATTAATAATTAATAAGCAATACTTAATACTTAATAAGCAATGAGTAATACTTGATAATTAATAATTAATAGTTAATAATTAATAGTTAATAATTAATAGTTAATAATTAATAGTTAATAATTAATAGTTAATAATTAATAAATAATTGGTCATTAATCATTGCTCATTAATAATAAATAAATATAAATAAATAAAATAAATAAATCAAGGTGAGTCAGTGAGAGATAAGAATCTTAGGGATTACCTCAGAGAAGGGAGTTTATGGCACCAGATATTTCTTCTTTTTATTTAATATTGGTTTTTTTTAGTTGTATATATTGGAGATTTTTGTTTGCTGGAATGTATCTATCTATAATTTACTGAGGCTTTCCTGTCTCTGAATAGCCCTATCTCATCTAAAAGTTTTCTTGAAATTGGAAAGACTGTGAAAGAAATGTTATTTTGTTTTCTCAGATACTGAAAAATGCACCAAATGCCCAGATGAACAATATCCAAACAAGAATCGAGTCAAATGTATTCCCAAAAAAATAACCTTCCTGTCCTATGGAGAATATTTGGGCATAATCCTTGTGTTCTTTGCTCTACTCTTGTTCCTAACTGCAAGCCTTGTTTTAATCATATTCCTTAAATATGTAGAAACTCCAATTGTCAAAGCCAATAACCGGGACCTCTCCTTCATCCTCCTGATCTCCCTACTACTTTGCTTTTTGTCCTCCTTTCTCTTCATTGGCCAGTCAAGGAAAGCCACCTGTCTTCTCCGACAAACAATGTTCAGCATTGTCTTCTCAGTAGCTGTGTCTTCTGTGTTGGCCAAAACTATCATGGTGGTACTGGCCTTCCTGGCCTCAAAACCAGGGAACAGGATGAGAAGATGGTTAGGGAAGAGCTTAGCCAACTCCATCATCCTTTCTTGCTCTGGTGTCCAAATTTTCATTTGTGCCATGTGGCTGGGAGTTTCTCCCCCATTCCCAGATTCTGACGTGCGCTCCCAGCCTGGACAGATAATCCTTCAATGCAACGAAGGCTCTGTCACCATGTTTTATGTTGTCCTTGGCTACATGGGTTTCCTCGCTGTCATTTGCTTCATAGTAGCTTTCCTGGCCAGAAACCTGCCTGGGGCCTTCAATGAAGCCAAACTGATAACTTTCAGCATGCTGGTCTTTTGTAGTGTTTGGATCTCTTTCCTTCCCACCTACTTGAGCACCAAAGGAAAGTCCATGGTGGCGGTGCAGGTCTTCTCCATCTTGGCCTCCAGTGCTGGATTGCTGGGCTGCATCTTCTGCCCCAAGTGCTATATTATCCTCCTGAGACCAGATCTAAACACAAAGGAATATCTAATGATAAAAGTGAACTGATAATTAAATCATTTCTTAGACTTGTGACAATTAATTATTGATTCCAATTTGTTGTTGGTTTATTTGTTTCATTTGCCTCTATTTGACTAGAACATAAAACAATAGCGTTGGAAGGGACCTTAGAGGTCTACTAGTCCAACCACTTGTTTGAGAAAAGACCCTATACCATTTCAGACAAATGATTGTCTAGTAACCTTTTTTAAAGACCCTAGTGCTGGAGCACCCACAATTTCTGGAGGAAAACTATTCCATTGATTTTGGAACCAATTTCATTGTATTTAAGTACAATGACAATAAAGATTATACTGATGAGGTCCTCCATCATTGGCTTGACACCTCGCAAGCTTCCTGCCACCAAAGGATCAGGAGATGGAAGGGGACAGTTGGGTAATAAACCTATATGCTTCTATAGTGGGAATTTGGGAGGGGGGAATGACAGTTGAAGAGGTGCAAAGCAGTTTGGAACCAGTTCAAGCATCTTCATGGTCGTTCACCCTGAGTATGGAATGTCACCAGCCCAAACACCTCAGCATTTCCCAAAATGTCTCAGTGATGTCAGATTGGCTAAAGGCTGACTAGACATGGGGAAGGGATGGGGAATTGAGGGTTTCATTTTTGTATCACTACACATGAACTTCAGATTCCTCCTGACTTTAGTGCAGCCAGCATTTTTAAATAAAAGTTATTTTCATTGCAGACAAATGGAGTTGAGAGTTTTACTTTCCGAAGGGATCAGACTGGGCCAGGTCTGACATTAAGCAGAATCTGATATTGTGGTCCACCCAGAGAGGACATCATCTCTACTTTAGCGACCATGCACATGATATCAGCTCAAGGGAGAAATCAGGGGGAGATTGAATGCTGGGGGAGGCTTTGAAGAGGGACTGAATCTTTCTGAATGGACAGGAGAAGTGGAAAGTTGTGGCAATCTGCTGAGATCAAGGAGGTCTCTGGGCATTCAGCAAAAGGAGGAATGGGAGGGGAAGCCCATGGAAATGACTTTCACCCATGGAAGCTGTTTCAGTTGCTGGTGGGAACAATGGGTGGTGCTGGAGGAGGAAGAAGAAGAGGGTGAATATTTTGACAAAGCTGACTGGATGATGGAGCAAGCCATAAAGTTTATGTGGGGGGCTTTCAAGAACCTAATGGTATGTAAACACCATTCCTGGGCCATGAAACCTGATGACTTCCAGCCACAACAGGATCCTGAGGAACAATATCCACCACCTCAACCAACATCTCCCAGTTGCTACTATTGAGCAAGGTACCACATATACTGCACCTTTGCATTTTTTTTCTCCCTTTCATCCCAAAAGGTATGTGTAAGTAACTGACTGAGATATAAAAACCTGTTTCCTTCCTTTCAAACATTCTAGTAAGTGGAACTGTCCTGTGTAAATGCCTGAAGTATGGCATCACAATAAGCCAGCATCTCGTTTATATATTTTGCCAAGGCACATTCGGCCAATCATAGAATCATAGAATAACAGAGTTGGAAGAGACCTTGGAGGTCTTCTAGTCCTACCCTCTGCTTAAGCAGGAAACACTATATCATTTCAGGCAATGGTTATCTAATCTCTTCTTTAAAACTTTCAATGTAGCACTTTTCATGAACCAGGTTGTGTGGACTCATCAAGATTTACCACAGATCAGCTATGTGTTGGCCAATGCAGTTTCTTTGCACACAGGATTGAAAAAAATATAGGATCTGCTTTTGGATTTGATGTTCATGGGGTACCCTGCATGAAATCTAAGGCCTCAGTTTGGAGGAAACAATTACTCTAAGCTTAATAAGCCTCTTTTTAAATAAAGAAACACTTAGGCCCATTATCTTCACATTTTGCCTGATGCCCCTATCTCCTCTTTCAAGTTTCAGCCTACATATACACAGCATACAATGAGAATATGAGTTTTATTTTCAGGTATCAGAGGTGGCAGCAGACTCAGGAGTGTTAAACACAGCCAAGGCCTGACTTCAAAGTGTACTTATCAAATAAAAACATGCAAAAGAGTAGTCTAATATGGATCCAAAGGCTCTAGAGGAGGATCAGGGTTGTTAGCCAGTCCAAGGGTCCAAGGGTCAAGAGTGAGATTCACATCGGACCATGGCTGAGCTGAACATTAGTTTCAGCAAAGAGAAGGGAAGGGACCCTGTTGTTTCTCCTTGGAATGCTGCTGCAGTTAACTGTCACTCATTGGAATTTTTATTCTGTTGCTAGGCAATGAACCTAATGAAACCTCCCTTCTGAACTCCGTTCTACAATGGCATTGACAATTCATCCCTTCAAGAGCCCAAATAAACAATAAAGTGGACAGAAGGCAACCTTGTCATGTCCCCTTATGGATATCACATGGATTATTTAGATTACCATTAACCATAATTTGAGCCTTCTGAGATCTAAATTCACTGAAATTTGTAAATTCACAGTAAAAGCTATATCCATTTGATTCATTTCATTTTCCTTGTTTAACTTCATTTAGTACTGCTACTCTATGTTTAATAAGTCTTAATAGACCCATTATCTTCACATCTTGGCTGATGTCTCTGTCTCCTCTTTCAAGTTTCAGCCTACATGTACCCAGTACACAATTTCCTGAGAGAATATGAGTTTTATTTTCAGGTATCAGGTCGCAATTGTAGAAAGTTAGCACCCACCCATCTCCTAGAAGAATGAAATATTCTAGGAAATATTAAAAAGGCAGAATATTTCCCTTAAAAGAGAAATAAAAAAGGAAAGAAACTCAGCCCCAGCTCCCTGCCCCCCCAGCAGATATTTTAGTGCCAATCTATCTACAAGACAAAAGACCTCAACTCCAGGATGATGGGATTATCTTTCAGGGCAAAGCCATTCAGCCACATAGGAAATTGCCCTTCATGGCAAGATTCAACCAAGCCTGGGACACAGACAGACTACAAAGTTAGCTAAGGCCCTTGTCCTCTTGGAGTCTGCAACCAATAGGATACACGCCCTTGCCACAGGAACTGGACGCTCAAGTTCAAAGCCCTTTTTTAATTTCATCCAAAATTAGGTACAGGATTATAATTGTTTATTGTTATAATGATATATAATTTTATATTTTTCTTTGTTATTTTTCTTTGTCCTCTTTTTTAAAGCACTTGTCTTTTTTCCCTTTTCTTTGACCATGAATGTATAATTATCGCTATTATTTTACGATATTATTTTAATTTTTTAATTTTTTTTAGTTATTAATTGAAAAGCAATAAAAACAAAATAACAAATCAGGCAGTTTAATACTATTTAATGAAGCAGAGAAATACTTTCAAGATATCATTGAGATGAATATTTTAGTGCTTAAATTTTGCTTGCTGGAATTGTCCAAATGCTCCTTCATTTTGGATGGACCTTGATTGGTCTCTTTGCGCCAGACACAGAGAATGGAGAGAATTTCATGAGGACTTTCAGTCCTTTGCTGGTCAGCAATGGAATTTGTGTTGTTATATCACACAAATTCTCAATGGCTGGAAATATAGCACTCTGATATATAGCATATATCAGAGATATGATCTATAAGTGGAGACAAGTCAATGTCTTTGTTCACTTTAAGGGGTATGATTCCATTTTTGACAGAATTCTTCCTTTCCATTTAACATTTATGCATTTGCCAGGACCAATTGAAGGGAAAATCTGGATCACAACTACCTTGGGAATACTTGCAATAAAAAAGCACAGACTTCTCAAATACATCGATAGCATTTGGAGCTTTGCTTCTCTAGGAAAGAAAAGGCCAAAAAATGATGCCTTTGAACACTATTTATTTATAGATGTCTATTATAAAGATAAGACTTTCCACTGTTCTTTTTCAAAGCACAATTTTTCTGTCAAAGGCCGGAGAAGATGTACTCAGAAAGCCCCACTGGAGACCCAATGGGGAATAAGAAAGGTCCGGTTTGAAAATGTCAGATATGTTTACAGTGTTATTAAGACCCTGGCCCATGCCTTGAATGCTGCATATTCCTCCAGATTTAGGAGACGGAAAAAAGGGGGGGAAAGTTTGGGAGTTCCAAAACTCCAGCCATGGCAGGTATGGAGTCTAGAACACATTTATTATTCTTAGCTCCTTTTGAGAAGGAATCCACATGAGAAGGATGGGGGGGGGGATCTAAAACTTCCTTATCTACAAAAAGCCAAAAGATTTGCCCAATCTAACTGTTTGGGGGATAATTTTCCCAAGAACCATTACTATTGATATTAAAACCTGTTAATTTTAGAAGGGTGTTTGCATTTTAAATAAATTCCAGTAGCTACAGCCTTTTGATTGGTATTGTAGAATTTTACCTTTATAAATTTGAAGGTAACAATAAGACCATCTAGTCCAACCCTATCTCTCTGCAGTGATCCCAGTTACAGATTCTCTGACTGTTTGCTGCTTGGTCTTTGCATTAAGACCATCAGTGAAGGAGAAAATCAAATTCTCTGGTTCCCTGCCTCATCTCTAAAACTGCTCTTCCTTTTAGTATATATTTCCAATTATTAGTGTCCTCTGATGAACAAAGTTCATTTTACCATGTCCCACAAGAGTGGTGGGTTTCGGAGGAGCAATGGATGAGGATAAAATATATATGCGGACACGGGTAAAGGCAGGATGGGAGGTATAGAATTTATATGCAGAAGCAGGTAAAGATATTGTTTAAGATTTTAAAAATAATGAGAAGCTGAGGTTAATGTTAGAGAGTATATTGACTTCTCTTTCTTGGGGGGTGTGTTCCCCCCCCTTTTTTTCTTTTTATTATTCTTTTCTTTTTTGTTCTTTATTTATTTATATATTTTTATTATTATTATTATTTTGTAACTTCTAATCTATTTGGTTTCAATATACTCCAGACTTTGCTTGATAAAGAACGATGCCGGGAATGGGACCTGGGAAGTCGGAAGGGGGTCAGGTAGGGGGGTTCAGTGGGTGGGTGGGGGGGGAGGGTGGAAATATAGACTCAATTTTCAGAACAATGAATGCACTTGGATACTGTTGCTTTTTTTTCCTTTTTTTTCTTTTCTTCGTTCTTTTCCTTTTATTTTTCTTTTGTTTTAGTACCAATGAATACTAGAAATACACCGAAGCGAGGTGTAGAGGGAAAGAAGAGGGGGGAATTAAGAGGGAGTGAGAAGGGAATGTAAGGAGGGTGAGATGGTGGGAAGGGGAGAAAGGAATGGCTGAGGGGGAGGGGAAGTAGAAGAGGGGATTGTTGGAAGGGGGAAATGAAAGTTGGAGGGGTAGAAGGAAGGGTGTATGTAGGATAGAAGTGTTATGAGTTGTTTATTGTTTCTTTTTTTTTTAACTGCACAGTATTTAAGTGATTGTATAAAGGAAAATGAAAATGTAATAAAAGAATCTTTGATTAAAAAAAAAGAAAAGAAAAGAGTGGTGGGTTTCGGCCGGTACGCCCCGGTATGGGTGCACCGGTGGCAGCTGGGAGCACTGTACCAGAACTGTGTTTTGCCTGGCCCACCTGTCCGACCACGTTCCTTACCTGCTTTTAAGTCAACTGGGCCAATTGCACACGCACGCCCCTGTGCAACCTCTGCAAAGCAGCTGGAGCATCACAGGGTGGTGGTGTGCATGCGTGCACAGTGCATGTACACGAGGTGAACACCCGGCCCCATCGTAGCATATCAGTTGCAACTGGATCTGGAACCCACCACTGTCCCACACCCAGGAATAACAGTCAAATGACTGAAAGAAAATTAAAATGCCAATTCCGAAGTTGAAAAATCCATGTTTCTGGTAATCAACTTATTTTCAAGGAATTTATGAATAACATCTTTTTATCTCTTCAATTCATTTGTGACATGCTCAAGAACGTTTCTTATAGTTTATCTTTTATTTTGTTAAAATATGAATCACAAATTTTGCTGATCCTTTTTCATTCACTTATGACAATAAAGTTCTCCCAGTTAAGCTTATTTGGCGCTTAGACAACAATAGAAGAAAAATTCAAATGTTAAAAAGAACATAGGGGGTATAAAACCAGAGTTTTAGCTATTAAAATTCCTGGATGTTTCCATTTAGTTTCATCCATTTTTGGAGAAGAATGAGTTTTTTAATTATTCCCAGAGGAAACTGTACTTGGACCAAAATGGAAATCTAGCAGCAGATTTGGGGATTACAAGCTTGTTGGCTTTCTCTAAGAAGAATAGTATTCAATATAGAATTGGGAGTTTTGAACAACAGAGACTTATTATCAGCCAAGATATTTCTTCACAGCTAAAGTCGATCAACAAGGTGGGTGGAATATTGCTGTGTTTTCTCTGCTTTACAAAGCCCATTTCAAGTGGTTCAAGCCCAGTGGGTGATCTCAGTGAAGTTAGTGATGATCTTAGAGAACTGAATGATCTTAAAGAATTGAATGTAGGGAATAGATGCCTTATCCTTTTCTTAGATGACTTGAGAGGCTTCACTACTATCCATGCAGATGTTCTTCAGATGCTATAATTTGAAAAACTGATTTAAGCAGCTGTTGGAAGAAATGTCCCTGGTTCCTTCCCAGCTGGGAAAGAGTCACCGATGCTGAGAAGAAATAGACATGGAAGCAGCTGCCAGAAAAGGGATCCTTTAATTTAAGAAGGCAAGAAAAGTAGTGACACAGCTCAAGAGCTTTCCTGGCTTGCAAGCAAACTTGGAAGTCTGACTCTGAGCCTTTTATTCTTAATTCCCTTTTGAAGCTCCTGCAGCTTGAGGGGTTTATTTGTGTGCCTCTAGTTAAAGTGATTGCCCTGGATCCTGTTTTCCTGCCTTAATGGGTTAATCCTGATCTTGGGGCTTTGCCTTTCCTATCCTGAGGGTTAATTCTGCCAGGAAAGAGGAAAAGGGGAGTTCCAGGTGAGCTATTTTTAGCCTGATTTCCCTTATTTTAATGTTTCTACTTAAGTATTTCTATTGTCAACTCTGTTAGCAGGGTTGCTGTGTTTTTCTTTCAGGTGGTGATTCTTGGTTTTCTTTTTTTTGAAAAGTTTTTTATTGTTTTAATTGAACAAAAATACAAAAAAAGAATCATCCTTCATTACATCTTAAAGAAAGTGTGTTGATTGGTTATGAATACATTTCGTGCATTTCTTTCACAATCATTACTTATACTTCATTCATATTGAATTGTACATTTTAAATCAACACATGTATATATCATTAAACATTATCCATTAACATTTCCTTGTTATTGTTGTAGTTAGCTAAAAATTATTTACTATTTATATCACATCTCCTCTCATCAGACCCAAAAGAAATTACACCTTTATAACAAGATCTAAACAAAAAATTATTAATAAAATTTATAGGTCTTTTCCCCAAGTCCCAATTTACAGTTATATCCAAGTTACTTTTACTAGTTAAGGTTATCATTTCATTATTGTTATTGTAGTTAATTATATGTTAATGAATAAACATTTAATAACAATCTAAAACAATCTACAAAATACTAAAATTCCTACTTATTAATCACCAAAAATTAACTAACTTTTTCTCATCAACTTTCATTGTCAATCTGTATCTTTCCAGTGGCAAAACAGTCTTATCTCTCTTGCCAGTTGTTGTGTCAATTCTCTGTTTAACTCCTTTATAAAGTTTTTATAAACTTCTCTCTGCACTTTATTGCTTGAAAGATCTCTCAGGTAATCTTGTTGCCCTTGAATTGTTATTGAAATTAGCTTGTCTTTGGTTGTCAGACTTATTTCTGAAAAAGGTTTCTCTTCTTAACTCCATCATTAGCTCCCTTTTTTTCTCCTGTATCTTGAAATTTGGGGTGAAGCTTCAAATTGTCAAATTCACTTTTCCATCTTCCCTTCTTTCCACTTTCACCCATGTTTGCTGCATTAATAAGTTCATCTATTGTCTTTATCTTGTATATTTTCATTCTCTTCTTTAATTTTGGAGGCTCTAAACCCATCATCTTTTGCTGTGAGAAAAAATAGTCTATCCAATTTCTTCTCAAATCTCCCAAATCCTTCCAATATATTTTGAATTCCAGCCAGGATATTTTGAAATTTTAAGGTTTCCTCATCTGCATATTCATCCATTTTTCAAAAAAAAAAGGAGGAAAGAAAAAAGGAATCTGATAGCCACTGCCACTCTAGACTTCCAAGCCGTGTGTGTGTGTGTGTGTGCGTGTGTGTGTGTGTGTGTGTGTATTAAGTTTACTTAAGCACAAGTTCTTTTGTACTCTTCAAAAAAGAAGGGTTCTATCTTTTTCTTTCCTTTTCCTTCTCTTGCCAAAATATTTTCCAAAAGCACCTGCGAAAACATTTCATGCCCTTGGCTCTTTATCAAATTTTGTAAGCAAGTTGCAAACCCTTCAGTTACAAAGTCAGTGAGATCAAAGAAGAAAGAACAAAAGATATATTGTTTCAAAAAAAACCTCAAGACTCTGACTTCCGAGTGGCAGATTCCACTTTTTCATACTTGTCTCAAGCTTATGGAAAACAAAGGTCTTTAATTGTCTTTAATAGAATTTAATAACAAATGGTAGGAAGAATTGATAAAGTAAAAAAGAAGGTTTTAGTTCAAGCCAAAAAATAAGGTGACAAAGAATAGAGGAAAAAAATCAATCTGTTCACTTTAAGAGGAGAAACAGGAAACATTACGGTCACTTCAATCCACAAAATATCATTACAAAGAAAAAAACAGAAACTTTCCAAGGCAGTCCAGTGAAAATTAAATTTGCCGCTTTATTCTTTTACTTAAAGGACTAATTTACCTTTTAAATAAAGTTCCTTTGGGCAATCTTTCTCAGAATAGAAAAAAAAACCCCTCACCAGATGGACTCACTTTCACTTTTCCAACTTCGTCAGCCTAGAGCTGCCTGTTTCCCGCCGGCATGAAGCGCTTCCCTTGGGTCAATCGCTGATAAACGGATAAGAGCCTGTGGCCTAATGGCTAAGATCTCTGCCTAGTATGCCATATAGCCCAGGTTCAAATCCCAGTAAGGGTATGGCTAGCTGATGAGAGCTAAATAGCTTGAAATAGATCTATACTAGTCTCCCTTTATTTATTTATCAGCACAAATAAACACACACACACACACACACACACACACACAGGTGTGTGTCGCGGGTGTTAGTATGTAGGTCTCTAGTTGTTCGGGTTTTCTCCCGCGTAGAATTGGAGATGTCTTGGCGACGTTTTGACAAAGTCACATTCGTCATCTTCAGGCTGCTGCTGACTACTTCAGGTTTGGTGTTTCCAGGAGTAGTGTGGGATCTTGGCTGTTTGTCCCTTATAACTGCTGGTAGGGGATTAAATTTTAACTGCCAGTAGGGGATTAAGTTTTAACTGCCGGTAGGGGATTAAAACTGATTGAATGGGGGCTTGGGTGTGTCTTGATTAGGTGGAAGTGTGTCATTATTTGGTGGAAGGGTGTTCTGTTCTGATTGTTTGGGGGGTTTTGTTTCCTGTGAGGGTAGGAGGGGTTTTGAAGAGGCTGATTGTGCTTTAGCAGTCTGGCTTCTGGTTCTGGGTCGTGCCTCCTCATCAGTTTGTGTTTTTGGTTGTTTTCTTTGTGGATGTTTTTTGGTAGTATTCTGTGTGGCTATTGTGAGTGTGGGCCTGGTCTCATTCTTCATGTTTGGGATTCGTTTGTTAATGAGGGCGGGTTTCCAAAGGGCTGGCAGGCGGGAGGTGTCGTCTCGCTTGTTCATGCTATGTGGGTGTTTTTCTATTTCGATTGCTTCCCTGATTATACGGTTGTTGAAGTGTTCGGCCTTGGCGATGGTTCTTGTCTTATTGAAGTCAATTTTATGTCCTGTGGCTTTGAGGTGTTGGACCAGGGAAGAAGTTGGTTCTTCTTTTTTGATTGCATTTTTGTGTTCTTCAATGTGTGCACTTATTCTTCTGTTGGTCTGTCCGATGTATGTGGCGGGGCAAGTAGTGCATGGGATTTCATATACTCCTTGATTTTCTAATTCAATTTTGTCTTTGGGGTTTCTTAGGATGGTGGATATTTTCCGGTCTGTGCAGAATGCTGTCTTGATGTTGTGTTTGCGGAGGATTTTGCTGATTTTGTCTGTGGTGCCTTTTATGTATGGGAGGAGGGCTTTTCCATTTTCTTGTTCTCTGTCCTGGACTTTAGTGAGGGTTTCTTTTTGGATTAGGTTGGTGATCTTATTTCTTTGGAATCCATTGGATGTCAGTACGTTGGTGAGAGTGTGTAGTTCGGTTTTTAGGTGTTGTTCATCAGCTAGGCGTTTTGTTCTGGAGATGAGTGTCTTGGCTACGGAATTGATCTGGGCTGGGTGGTGGTGTGAGAGTGCGTGCAGATAGCGGTTAGTGTGTGTTTTCTTCTGGTAGATGGTGTGTCCTAGGGAGCCGTTAGATTTCCTGTAGACTAAGACGTCCAGGAAGGGGAGTTGGTTGTTTACTTCTGTTTCCATGGTGAACTGTATTTTGGGGTGTAGGCTGTTGAGGTGTGTAAGGAAGATGTCCAGTTGTTCTTTCCCATGTGGCCAGATTATGAAAGTGTCGTCTACATATCTGAGCCAGAGTTTAGGTTTGTGATCAGATTTTTCTAGAGCTTGGGTTTCAAAGTTTTCCATGTAGAGGTTGGCAATGACAGGTGAGAGGGGTGATCCCATGGGTGCTCCTTCCGTCTGTTTGTATCTTTGTCCATTGTGAATAAAGTATGTTTATTAAGTATGGGAGGAAGGTCACACTTCCACTCTCTGTCTTCGGCTCGTCACAAGAGACCATCCAGACAGAGACCCAATATTTTTTACTGTTGCCTTTTTGTTATATTTGTTATATTTATGCTGATAAATAAATGAGATTGGAATTATGGAGGCTGCTTGGAAAGATGGTTTAATGGCGGACAGGATCACTTGGCTTGAGCTCCTGAACAGAAAAGGGGTATCACATGCTTCCAGATGTTGGGTGAAGAAGAGAAAACAATCAGAGATGCTGAAAGTCCCTGGTTTTATGCCCTCTTTGGACTTTGATCTTGATCTTGTATTCTGATTGGTTTTCAGACTCCCATGGAGCCATGCAGGGGCAACTCTGTAGGCTGAGTTTTGAGTCCAGGTTTGGTTGAGCATTGTTTCTTCCCAGGTGCCCTGTGGTGAGATGGTTAAAGGATACTATCATGCCTTAATCCCATCAACCTGAAGCTGAAGGGGTGAGATCTTTGTCATGTAGAATAGACTGGCTCAGGCCTTTAATGGCCCATTGACAAAAGTGGGGCTATTAAGAGTGAGTCTGATTCCTGCCTAAAAACATGTTTCTCCATTTCTTCTCCAGGGAAAGATCATATTCTGCCTTTCCAATATTTCCCAGGATACTTCATTTTCATAGGAGAGGGGTGGGTTTTAACTTCCTACAATATCAAAGGACAGAATGTTAAAGAAAAATATGCCTTTTGGTTTTCTCAGGTACAGAAAAATGCACCAAGTGTCCTGATGATAAATATCCAAATGGGGACAGAATCCAATGTATCCCCAAAGTTATAACCTTCCTGTCCTATAAAGAACTTCTGGGCATCATCCTGGTGTCTTTTACACTATTCCTGTTTCTAACCGCAGGCCTTGTTTTAATCCTATTCATTAAATACCGAGAAACTCCCATTGTCAAAGCCAACAACCGGGACCTCTCCTACATCCTCCTGGCCTCCGTCCTGCTTTGCTTCTTATCTCCATTTCTTTTCATTGGACAACCAAGGAAAGCCACTTGCCTTTTCCGACAAATGGTTTTCAGCAACATCTTCTCAATTGCCATCTCTTTGCTCTTGGCCAAAACCATTACAGTGGTGCTGGCTTTCCTGGCCACAAAACCAGGAAGCCAAGTGAAGAGATGGTTGGGGAAGAGCTTGGCCAACTCCATCATCCTTTCTTGTTCTGCTGTCCAAATTGTCATCTCTTCCATATGGCTTGGAGTTTCTCCCCCATTCCCTGATGCTGATCTCCACACCCAGCCTGGAATGATTATCCTGCAATGCAACGAAGGGTATTTTGTCATGTACTACCATACCCTCAGCTACTTGGGCTTCCTGGCTGCCATATGCTTCCTGGTGGCTTTCCTGGCCAGGAATCTCCCTGGGGCCTTCAATGAAGCCAAACTGATCACCTTCAGCATGCTGGTCTTCTGCAGTGTCTGGGTGACTTTTGTGCCCACCTACCTGAGCACCAAGGGGAAATACATGGTGGCTGTGCAGGTCTTCTCCATCCTGGCCTCCAATTCTGGTCTGTTATTCTGTATCTTCATCCCCAAGTTCTACATTATCCTTCTGCGGCCAGATCTGAATACAAAGGAGCAGCTTACAACAAGAGGAAATGACAAACTATGAGACAGAGGACTTTTGACTATCAGCATATTCAATTCTAGAAATAGGCCATTCTCTCTATATGAGGTGTGCCAATGATTTGGCTTGAAATAATTAAATGGCATCTGAAAGAAAATGTCTCTCAATCTTGTTCAGTAGAATAGCACGATGGATATTTAGCTGTTTTGTGCCATCAACACAGCTTATCTGTCATGTATATTTGTCCTACCTGAGGTCTCAAATGCCACATTCACTACTTTGAAGCATGACATGCAAGCATGACATGCAAGCATGACATGCAAGCATGACATGCAAGCATGCAAGGGGAACCTTAATAGGCCAGAAATAACTGAGTGAGGCCTCTAAAAATGCCATTATTTTTTCTTCTATCATTGTTTATTTGCAATCGGCTTTCCTTGAAGTATTGGATTCAAGATCTTAGCATCATCAGCAGAAGGAGAGTAGAGAGATAGCTGAAGGATAATAAATTGCATTTGCTCAACTAAATTATTATATAGTGGTAAATAAGAGAGGTATGCAGGTATGTAGATAACAATTCTGCCCCAGTTTAGCGAATTGGAGTCCATTTGGCTGGTTTTGCAGTACTGAAGCCAGAGTCAGAAAGTTCCACAGCCTCAGCCAGCTGTATGGGAAGGTTCAGACAGACTATAAGTGACAAAGTTTTTCAGAAGTGGTTTGCCATTGCCTCTTTGCAAGAGCACAGAGAGATTGGCTGACCTAGGTTTACTCTGTTGACTTTGTACCCAACACAGGACTAGAACTCATGGTCTCCTGTTTACTACCCTGATGCCTTGACCATAGACTGGCTCTAGTCACAGCTATATAACCCACTTAACCTGATCACTTCACTAATGACTGCATTCATACTTGCAACTTTTAAGCATGGTTTATTTTTGGAGGTTGTGTAAAAATGGCAGGAAGGATCCAATCTTGACTATGGTAGCAAATTGGCTGAGGGGTCAATGAATTGTATATATTAATTCAGCAGGGACTAGTTGAATAATCATTGAATAATCATTTATAGCAGAAATAAGCTGAACTCACTTTTTTCAGGTAAGTGCTGTAGGAAGTTAAAACCCATCCCTCTCCTAGAAAAATGAAATATCATGGGAAATATTGAAAAGGCAAAATATTATATTTCCCTGAATAAGAAATGGAGAAACATGTTTTTAGGCAGGAAGCAGACTCACTCTTAATAGCCCCCACTTTTGTCAATGGACCATTAAAGGCCTGAGCCAGTCTATTCTACATGACAAAGATCTCGCCCCTTCAGTTTCAGGTTTATGGGATTAAGGCATGATAGTATCCTTGATCTTAAATCTATCAGCCCACAATGCCCAGCCTCTCTCACCAGTTTTATGGAGATATAAATTTCAGAAGGGATAGAAAACGGTCATGATCTGGGTCCTAAAGAATCACCAGAAATCTCATTTTGGATATTGGTGAAACAGTTTAAAACAGTATTCCATATTAAAGCCTCTGAAGAATATGTTGACCAATAGAATGGAAGCCCCTCTTTCTACAAAAATTATACATGTTTTACTCCTACTCCACACATTCACTTCTCAATGAAGGTTAACCACCTTTTACAGATTCAATTTACACTACTTCAAATAAATCCAAAGGCTTTGTAAAAAAAAGAAAAGAGACATCAATATTTTCCATACCTTGTTGAGCAACGTAAGGCATGACAGAACACCTTGGTTGATAATAAGTCTTTCAAAACTCCTGAGTTGCTGTTTGGCGGGATTCTCCTTGGATAGAAACATCCAGCTCACAATGTCCAAATCTGCAGTTATAGCTCCATTTTCATCCAAGTATAGTTTCAGCAGGGAAAGATTGAGCAATTCATTATTCTTCAGAAAGGGGTGGAATTAGAATGGAATCATTCAGGAATATTAAAATGAGAAACTATGATTCCTTAACTGATGTGGTTTTTTCATGTTTCCATCTTTCTTCTAGAGTTGCCATATTTGCAAATATTCTTGGTTGGCAAAACAACTGTTACTACTGTCTCCAAAAGTAAAAGAAAACCAAAGATGCAGCAAAATTTCTGCAATTGGATATTGAAAAAAATACCTACTGACAAAACATGTTGAACACAATGTGTCACTTAGAAGAAATATCCCAGAGAAATAAATTGAAACAAGCAATGAAGCAAATAGATTATTTAGAAATTCTTGAAAACAGGGAGATTACCAAAAAGCATGGATTTGACAAGAAGAAAGTCACCAGACTAATCTTTTCACAGGTAGACCAGATGGGAAACAAGACCACAGGACCTAATTTTTCTTTATTGTAAGACTATATTAAAACAAATCTGGGAATCTCAGGAATATCTATGGAGATTCTCAGTCATCCAGGTCATGGTTGTCCCAACGGTGCTTTTTGCAAGGGGCAACTGGACTTTCTGTTTTTTTGTCATCAAAGAAAAACTAGAAAGTTCAGTTGCCTCTTTAAAAAAAGCACCTTTGGGACGAGAATCTCAGGAGTGAACATCCTGATTTGGGAAGACTCCAACTCAAGTACCACTTCCCTAGCAGACAATTTTGCACAAAAATGTTTCTTGTTATTGTTATTATTGTTAGCGTCTGGTATTGTTACCTTATCCAGGAGGCCACAATACTTTTTCAGTGTAATAATTTGGTTGCCAATTTACTAGCTCTGTTGTGGCCATGTGCCAGGGTTCAGATGGATGCCCTAATTAAATGATGAGCATCGAGTCAAGCTTCAAAAGAAATCCAGTTATCTATTAGGAGCAACATGTCAGCATGTACCCAAGTGAAGCCAGCTCTGACCCTATGTAATTTACGGCCCAATTATGACCCTATTTTCCCTCTCATCCCAAGGTGTGTCATAAATCACATTCTCCAATGGAGCACATTTGTGGGCTGTAGAGATCATGCCCCTCCAGATTTTGCAGGTAACCTGGGATACAGCCTTGAGAAAGGTACGCATGGAATGTGTTTCTGGTTGTGGCTGCTGTGCAGCTCTGACAGTTCCTCCCCTCTTGCCTATGACAACTCAAGAGCAGGCCACTCCCTAAAGGCGACCTGTGCAAAGCAAATACAATTTGAGTACAGGTATAGAATTTAGGGCTGCAACCCCCCCCCCAGCTTGTTTGTGGTTTCTGTGTGGAATTTTGCGACAAGGCAGTCAGCTGTGATGTTCCTACTCTTTGTCTAAGATGCCTCTGATAAGAGGTAGTTGTTCCACTTGATTAAGTATTGGAGTTGTCTCCTGTGCCATCTCAAGTTGAGGATTTGTTGCACCTCATAATGGGTTTGGCCTCTTATAACCATGGGATCTGGAGGCTCATGGGGTAGTGGCCTCAGGTCGATCCATCCATGGATTTTAAGAGGCTACTATGGAATACCAGGTGTATCTTCCTTAATATTTGGGGCAATTTTAATTGCAATGCGACAGGGTTGATGATCTTTATTATGGGGAATGGTCCCATAAACTTTGGCCCCAGTTTCTTGCTGGGGAGTTTTAACCTCAAGTATTTTGTGGAGACGCAGACTTTTTCTCCCACCTGAAATGACTGTTGTGGAGCTTGGTGTTTGTCTGCCTGCTTCTTATGTGCATGAAGAGTGTCCCTGAGCAATCCAGCAGTAATAGAAGCCGGAACCCACCCCTGGTGTATGCATTATTTTGTATGTATGTATGTATGTATGTATGTATGTATGTATGTATGTATGTATGTATGTATTTATTTATTTATTTATTTTGCAATGTTTATTTAGTGTTTATTGGAGGTGGTAACCTTTTGAGAGCTGTATGCAATGAAATTTCATTTTAATGTATGCTGATTAATGTACATTCAAAGTAACAATAAAGGGCTCCACATAATCCAGGGAAGGTCATCACTCATCTCCTCAATGTCTTAGATGATGAGTGAAGTGTTCAAAACCCTTCAAAAATAGCAATAGCAATAGCAGTTAGACTTATATACCGCTTCATAGGGCTTTCAGCCCTCTCTAAGTGGTTTACAGAGTCAGCATATTGCCCCCAACAACAATCCGGGTCCTCATTTTACCCACCTCGGAAGGATGGAAGGCTGAGTCAACCCTGAGCCAGTGAGATTTGAACAGCTGAACTGCAGATCTGCAGTCAGCTGAAGTAGCCTGCAGTGCTGCATTTAACCACTGCACCACCTCGGCTCTAAAAGCAGCACTGTGGTTGGCTTCTGTACCTCACAGGGAGCCATGTCCACTTCCTTATGAGTCACCAACTCAAACTCCCTCCAGGTCTCACCACTAGATGTTTCTTCAGGTATCTTCGCCTTTCCTGCCCAGTTTAGAGCAAGTGTGAGCAATTTTATCATCCACAGAGCCTGAATAAACTTCCAAGATGTCCAACATGAGCCTGAATAAACTTCCAAGATGTTCAAGCTGCTCTCCCTAGCCAATAAGGACCAGGTCCCTCTAAATATGGCTGCTGCATGGCTATCGGCAGACACAATGAGTATGGAAAAATATCACTGTTTCATTACACCTATCACTATGATGTAATCCCCAATATGGTCTTTTACACATATATGGTCATGTTCCTTTCACCTTTTTCTCCAATGTTGTCCAGACACCTTTCAGCTGCTTCATCTTCTGTAGCTTCTCTGTAAACTAAAAGTTCACCATAGTATTAGCAAAGGATGGAGGTGTGATCCAAGGCTCTGTCTTACCTGGATCAATAGATCCAATGAAAGCAACCTTGTTAGGCATCAACCTGGCATTCAAATGCAACAGCTGGACCCCAGAGCCACCAAACATCTGGTAGCCAGACACTCAGACTAGAAGCCAAGGGCCATACAGTGGGGCGATCTTTGCGTAGCACATCAGATGTCATAAAGTGCGACCCACATGCTACCCGTCAGAGTCAGGCTAGTTCTGCCTATCCTGTCAGTTTCCTCTCCCCCTCAAGCCCCCAGTTAATTCTTATTGGCGAAGGAGAACAAATCAACGTCCATCCCTTCCAGATACGAAATATAATTCCAGGACAAAAAATGGACCAGGAGACATCAGGAACACAGGGACTCCCAAGAACACCTACCAAGCACTTGGCAATCTTTGGGGGAAGGGGAGAATTCTCAAAGAAATTTCACTGATGTGTAGGCCAAAGAGGTACCACTCCACTAACTACATCTAAGGAGGAGGAGGAGGAGGAGGAGAAGGAGGATGATGATGATGATGATGATGATGATGAGGAGGAGGAGGAGGAGGAGGAGGAAGCAGAAGAAGCAGAAGAAGAAGAAGAAGAAGAAGAAGAAGAAGAAGAAGAAGAAGAAGAAGAAGAAGAAGAAGAAGAAGAAGAAGAAGAAAAAAAATAAAAATAAAAATAAAAATAAAAATAAAATTCATTCACAAGTAATTTTAAAATCAGCTCAAGGATCAGCTCAGGATTCATATATGGAGACCTAATAGAAAAAAAATCAGAAACAGGCTCATCTTTTACCATTAGAAAGGCTTTAAGGATATATGGATTATTTCCTTGCTTTTGGAAGACAGGCAGCACTTGAGTTTAGTGCCACCAACACAGAATGTCAACAAATTACATCACTCTCCATGATCTTCCACTGGAGAAGTCATTACATTGAAAGACAGCAGAAGTCAATTCCATGGATATTGAACTATCTTCATCCAGCATAACTTTCTGGACAAGACCTGATAGGAAAGGAACACAACTACTACACAACAATATAGATCTGCCCCCAAGGGTGTGATTTTTCTCTAAGCTACTTCTTTGAAAATGGAGTCCTGAATAAATTGAGGGTCTCCAGAGAAGAAGTTACTTCTCACTGTAATTTTCAAAATTCTGGTCTTTGGAACCTCTTTTGCTACTTCTCCGTGGACTGTCTTTGAGGTAAACATCAGATTGAAACAACATGGAATGGATCTTGCATTAGGAAAGGATAAATGCCTCAGTCTCACATACAATGCAGCACTGGTTAAGGTATAGGTATGGACTGTGTCCTTGAATGTACTTTCTCTCCTCTCCAGGTGAAGCTTGGTTTATATCTGTCTGAATCCAGAAACTCTAGAATTTCTACATTATAAAGGTCCTTCCAATTTATCTAACTTATATTGTTCTTTAGACCCATGAATTATGGATCATCTGTTTGTGCTTCTGTTGCTTCTCATGTCCCAGGCAATCTCAGGAAAGCTTAGAATGAAGTGCCCGCTGAATTTCGAGCACCAGGATGAAAAAAAGGCATGGAGCTATTATAGTCCAGGAGACCATATCATTAGTATCATCAACACTGGAACAAAAATATTGCATATAGCAATGTTGCCTTTCAACATGGAACCTCATTTTCAGTTTGAGTTGTAAGTCATTCACTGTGATGGAGTTTCATTCCCTTTATTTGCAGTTTTCTTTCTTTTCTTCTTATTCCACTGATCCCTGTATAGTAGCACTTATCTTATTTCTTGAATTGTTTTGATGGCTCTCATTTCTCTCATTTTGTAAAAAAAAATCTTGAATCCAAAGATATGGCAGAAAAATAAACTTCCTGAAAAAAGTCCAGATTCCATCGCTTTTGTGGTCTAATCCTTAGATATACTTCAGTACCAACTTTGGTTTAAAGTAGTTATTGAATAGATTGTACTTGCTTCTGAATAGCTCATATTTATATTTTTACAACCCCTCATTCATATTCAATCCTTGATCTTTCTAGGAACATATCTTAGCATTTCTCTTCTGGGTCATATATGAAAAAGCTTCTTCCTATTATGATAGTTTCTATTTTAAGGATTTAATGATTTTGAATCCTGGTTACTTGTCAGTTGAAAATGAGTTCTGCTAGGAATAATTTGATTTGTGGTCCTTAACTTTAGTGGAAAGCTATCTCCATCTCCTCTCCCCAACACTCATTAAAAGAAATGCTGATGGGTAACTTTTGGATCGGCATTGGCTTAAGAATGAGAAGGCTTGTGGAGACAAAGAGCATTAAATTGAAAAAAAAATCATTTTTCTCTTAATGATGATGATGATAACACAAACATTTTTATTTTAGATTACCTTTTGATAAGTTTAGACTACTACGCAACATTTTTAATATTCAAGTGATCAACAACCAGCTTCTGCACAATCTCACCCTTGGCTACAACATCCATGACAACTATTTGAACACACTTTTGACTTCAGATGCCTTGGTGGACATGCTTTCTACTGGAGAAGCCAATATTCCCAACTTCAGCTGTGGAAGGAAGGACAACATTTTGGCTCTTGTGGATTCAGCTACTTATGACATCTCCACCCAGATGTCAACATTAGGAGACACCTACAAAGTCCCTCAGGTTTGTATGTCTACTTTCCTATAGGTAAACTGAATGGAGTGGTGGGTCGATATGTGATACATCATTTTGGAACTGAAGAACTGCCTTTCATCATGGCCATTATATGCATCACAGTTAGGGATTGGCATCCACAGTGATTAGGAGGCAGTGATATCCTCCCATGACATTATCATCATTGATTATGGTTCTTCTGCTGCACATTTGGAAATGTGAGGAGAGGCTCTATGTTCAATTAAAGGGTCTTTTGTCCAAAAGGATGGTGGAGCAGAGATGGGACATAATCTTACATAATTTTACATAATCTTACATATAATTTACATAATCTTAGGAAAAATAATATAATCCAAATGTATTATTTTACCTGTAGCTGATAAAAACCCATAGAATAGAATAACAGAGTTGGAAGGGACCTTGAAGGTCTTCTAGTCCAACCGCATGCTTAGGCAGGAAACCCTACACTACTTCAGACAAATGGTTATCCAGCATCTTCTTAAAAACTTCCAGTGTTGGAGAATTCACAACTTCTGGAGGCAAGTTCTTTCACTGATTAATTGTTCTGTCAGGAAATTTGTGCTTTGTTCTAAGTTGCTTCTCTCCTTAATTAGTTCCCACCCATTGCTTCTTGTTCTGCTCTCAGGTGCTTTGAAGAATAGTTTGACTCCCTCTTCTTTGTGGCAACCCCTGAAATATTGGAACAATTCTATCATCTCTCCCCTGGTTCTTCTTTTCATTAAACTAGACACACCCAATTCCTGCAAGTGTTCTTAATATTTTTTAGTCTCCAGTCCCCTAATCATCCTTGTTGCTCTTCTTTGCACTCTTTCTAGAGTCTCATATGTCTTATGAATTCATAGGGATCACTATCATTATTCAACCACTTTATTTTTTAAAAAAATTGCAAGTAGATTAGCCAACATGTTAATTTTTTTCTCCCTGAAGCATTTATGGAGAAATTCATTATATATGACTTGAAGACCAATAAAGCTCCTGTGAAAGACTTTCTGCCAGCTGAACTATTCAACAAATTTCCCTAATGTTGCTGTCCCCTATTGGGAGATTCATTTACACATATTAATGATTCCCACTAACCTTCAGTTGAATTTAAGATGGCAGTGTTCTCTCTCTCTCTCTCTCTCTCTCTCTCTCTCTCTCTCTCTCTCTCTCTCTCTCTCTCTCTCTCTCTCTCTCTCTCTCTCCCTCCCTCCCTCCCTCCCTCTCTCTCTCTCTCTCTCTCTCTCTAACAGAATAAAAAGTAATTCACAGACCTATTCAACTAATAGACATTGTGGCTAAAATATATGCTCAGATCCTCTTGTGTAGAGTTGAGAGTGGATAGATAAACACAGAATTCCTTCCTGAAGAATAATCAAGATTTAGACAGTTTTTTGCCTAACCAAGAGCAACTTAGCATGTAGTCATCAATGAAACTCCATCTACATGGAGGGAAACATGCAGTGAGGTACCCAAGATTCTGTCTTAGGCCCATTGTCCAATTATTGGCATTCCATTAAATCTATGGAAGCTAACAGACTCCCCAAAATCTGTGTTTTAGAAGAGACAATTTCAATGAAAGACACCTTGAATTGTACAGCTGACAAATTATATTAGGAGGTGTGGTATTGCTGTTTCTTGTGTAGCTGGAAAAGAAAGAAGCTAAAAACTTTGCTGTTCAAAGAAATCAAATATTGAAGCAGAGAAATATACAAACATGCTCAATAAGGATGGCAAATTGAACTGAATGGCCCTCTGCAAATGTAGTTCCAAATTGGCAAGCATCTTGGTATAGAAAGGCCTCAATATCTTTAGGTGGTATTTACTCAAGCAGGATAGGAGGACTGGATACAAAGGTTAAATATGGAAGATTTAATCAAGAGCCTTGTAATGAAGTGACTTATATTTGCTGAGTCCCGCAGATAGACCAAACACATCTATTATTGTAATATAAATTATATAAGAAAAAGATCAGTATTTTTGACTGCAGGCTACACCATTTAGATCCTTATAATAAAATAAATATTTCCTGTTTTGTCAATAGTAAAAAAATGCATGGATTTGAACAAAATATTTCAGTAGACATATGGATACGTGGATTGGAGATGTAGGGATGATAGAGATATATGATTTTTACTCCTTATTCTTATTCTTTTTAACTCATTTTCTTTTATACTTTTGTTATATATAGTCTTAGAGTAGAATAGAATAGAATAGAATAGAATAGAATAGAATAGAATGGAATGGAATGGAATGAAGGAAAGGGAAGGGAAGGGAACGGAACAGAACGGAACAGAACAGAACAGAACAGAACAGAATAGAATAGTTGGAAGGGACATTGGAGGTCTTCTAGTCCAACCCCATTCTTAGGCAATAAACCCTACACCACTTCAGACAAACGATTATCCAACATCTTCTTAAAAACATCCAGTGTTGGAGCATTCACAATTTCTGGTGGCAAGTTGTCCCATTGATTAATTGTTCGGTCAGGAAATTTCTCCTTAATTCTAAGTTGCTTCTCTCCTTGATTAGTTTCTACCTGCTGCTTCTTGTCCTACTCTCAGGTCCTTTGGATAATAGTTTGACTCCCTCTTCTTTGTGGCAATCCCTGAGATATTGGAATACTGCTATCATCTCACCCCTGGTGAGATACCAAGTTCCTGCAACCTTTCTTTATATATTATAGCCTCCAGTCCCATACTCATCTTTGTTGTTCTTCTCTGCACTCTTTCAAGAGTCTCAACATGTTTTTTACATTGTGGTGACCAAAACTGGATGCAGTATTCCAAGTGTGGCCTTACAAAGGCATTATAAAGTGGTTGTCAGCATTCCAAATAACATCGAAAATTAAAACAGAGTCCAAGGCAAAGTATTGCTCTAAGTTCCAATTTATTAAGAGAATCATGTTGGTACATCTGTGGAAACCCGAATCTGAAAGCTTCCTGGGTTTCCCCACCCAGTTGAAAGTTCATGATCCTGCCCCACACCCACAAGTCCATCACATGGTCCAATCTTCCACTGCCATGCTGGCAGGTCCACCCATCCAATTCCGGTCAGGCACAGAGGTGTAGAGACAAAGGATGACCTTGGCTTCTAGAAAGGAATTTCACTTTGAACAACACATTCTACTCCTTACTATTCCTCCTCCCAATTCCCCACTACTACACTGCTGGCTCATATTTAAAAGGTTGTCCACTAGGACTCCAAGGTCCCTACTACTATTGAGCAAGGTACCACATATACTGTACAGGTGCATTTTGTTTTTCTTGCCTAAATGTAGAACCTTACTTTTTTCACCAATGAATTTCATTTTGTTAGATAGCACCCAATGTTCAATGCTGTCAAGATCCTTCTGTATATTAAACCTATCTTCTACTTTGCAACTTTGCAACTTTAATAAGATTTGTATGCCGCCCACTCCCTAGGGACTTTGGGCGGTGTTGGCTATTCCTACCAGCTTGGTATCATCTGATGAGTTCCATTTATCTCTTCATCCAAATCATTGATGAAGATGTTGAAGAGTACTAGGCCTAAAACAGAGCCTTGGGGTACTCCATTGCATATGTCCCTCCATGTAGATGCAGTTCCATTGAGGACTATATGTTGAGTGTAGTTGGTCAGCCAGTTATGAATCCATGTGGTGGTGATGCTTTAACCCAAATTTTCCTTCTTTATCTAGTAGTAGGTTGTGGTCTCCTTTATCAAATACCTTACTGAAATCCAAGTAATTTATGTTGACAATATTCATCTGGTCCACTAATTTTGCCACTTTGTCAAAGAATGCAATAAGATTAGTCTGACATGATCTGTTTTTGACAGCTGTTATGTTTTGATGTTAATGTTATCTATTTTTATTCTTGATTTTCATATGGGTTAATGTCTAATCAACAATAAACTATTTATTAAGTTCATGAAATTGTATTTCTTTAAAGGTAATATTTTGGAATTAATCTGACCCCAAATATAATGCAGCATTCTACATTGTGTTTTTTTTTCAGATAAATTTTGAATTATTTTCAGATTTGCTGCATGATAAAAGTCAGTTGCCCTTTTATCACAATTTTTTCCCCAAAAAAGGGGTCCTCTATCCAGGAATTGTCCAAGTGCTCCTCCATTTCAGATGGACCTTGGTTGGTCTCTTTGCTCCAGACACAGACAATGGAGATAATTTCATGAGGACTTTTGCTCCTTTGCTTGTCAGGAATGGCATTTGTGTTGTTATATCACAACAATTCTCAACAACTCAACTTACAGCACCCCATGGAGATGCTTTCGCTAAGTGGAGACAAGTCAATGTCTATATTCATTTCATAGAACATGGTGCTGCTTTGGAAAGAATTCTTCCTTTTCATTTTATACTTAGGCATTTGCTGGGACCCATTGAAAGCAAAGTCTGGATCACAACACTCACTTCAGTATATCCATTGAGCAGGAACGGAGCTCTCAAATATGTGAATAGTATTTGGACTGTTGATTTTGAGAGAAAAAATTGGAAAATAAAGGATGCCTTTATACCTAATTTCTTTGTGGAACCACCCTTTGGGCATCACTCATTTCTCTGTTCTTTTTCAAAGCATGTATTGTCTGTCAAAGGCCGGAAAAGATGCACTGAGAAATCACCACTGGAGACCCAACAGAAAAACAACATGGTGTGGACCATGAATATCCACCATATTTACAGTGCCATTAAGACTCTGGACCAAGCCTTGAATGCTGCATATTCCTCCATATCCAGGAGGAGAAGGAAGGAGAGCAAAGGGAGTTTGTGGGCTCCAAGGCTGAAGCCATGGCAGGTATGGGGTCCTGACACAGATCCATTAATCTTAATTCCTTTTGAGAAGAAATAAAAAGGAAAAGGAGGGAAACTGTATCAACCTACTTGTGTTAACGGGACTACAACAAGTTTGGCCCATCTAATCACTTAAGAATGTTCACAAGAACATGACAGATATAGTTTGATATCAAACACTGCTAAAATGACACTTGCATTTTTAAATAAATTCCTGTAGGTAAATGTTTGTGATAAATTCTTCCACTTGATTAAGTGTTGGTGTTGTCTCCTGTGCCAACTCGAATCAAGGATTAACATTGCACCTCATAATGGGTTTGGCCCACTATGACCAGAGTGTCTGGGGGCTCCCAGGGTAGTGGTCACAGGGTTGATCTGGCTACGGGTTTTAAGAGACTACTATGGAATAATGGGTGTTTCTTCCCTACCAGTCGGGGCAGTTTTAATTGCACTATCACTGTGTTGATTATTTTTACTGTGGAGAATGGTCCCATAAACTTTCTTTCTTTTTTTAAAGTTTTTTTATTTTTTCATTTTCATAACAAATAACCACATGTATACTATTACATAACCAACATTATATTATATTGTTAAATGTTTACATTGATCTGTCTTACCATCAATCCCAGAAACGATTATTAGCTCTTCTGCTCTCCATACGCCATTTTATACCCTATCCATCTTCCTCTCCCCTCCTCCTCCCCACCTCCTTTCTTCCCTCTATTATCCTTCTCTTCTCTTCTCTACTTCCCCTTCCTCTCTCCTTCTCCTCTCTCTCCCCTTTCCACTCCTTCTTTCTCTCCTCCTCTTCCCGCTCCCTGCCCTCTCTCCTTTCCCTCTCTTACTTCTCTTCTCTACTCCGCACTCTTCATCTCATTTACTTGGTGTATTTCAGCCTATGAGTAAGCTTCATTTTATGTTGATGCTATTTATACTTCCAATTCAATAGATATCTTTAATTTTAATGTATATCCCCCTCCTTTTTTAAAAGAAAAAAATTATACATATATAGTAGTTATATTTTTAACCCCCCCCCCCCAGCCTGTTATTTGGCCGAGATGTAGAGCTGGTTACAATTCCGAGCTAACTATGATATTTATATAGGTATACATCATTACAAGCCCCAAATTTGTACTTCTGTTTTTATAATCTCAATAATTTTCCATTATAAGTATATTTGATGTTCCCCCTCCAATTTTTCATATCTTGACTTATCTTTTCCGTAATTGTCTTTAAATAACAATCTTTACTGTTCAATGTTCATTACAATTCCATTAATCTACTATGTAGAATAATAAGCGCTACACACCTCACTTTGTTCATCATCTTAAGAATTCTATGTGTCCATATTTCATATACGTATTTTAACCTATACTTAATTGTCCTTCCATTGTCATATTCAATCAATTAACAACTCAGTTTAATTATCATATATAATTAATATATTAGTACTCTCCACACAACAGTTTTGTTATTTGTCCATATTCCCTATATTTTAACCTTTATTTAATTATCTTTCCGTTATCATATTCAATCAATTAGCAACTCAATTTAATTATCATATATAGGAGTAAACCAGATATCTCAGTTTTATATTTTCCATTTAACAATTTCTAATTATCTGATTTTTTCCTGATAAGTTTTTTGTCCCACTTATCTATTCCTGTCTTCTCCCTTTCCTTTGTTTTGATATGTCCACACTCTTCAATTTTCCCCAAGCCACTGTCTAACCTAGTAAAATCTTTTATATTTCCCTTTGTTGGGTCATAACTCCCCCACTTCGGTTTTCCATATGCCACTGTCAAACTCAGTGAGATCTTTTGTCTGCTTTTTATTTCCTTTTGTTGGGACACATCTCCCCTTTTCAATTTTCCCTATATCACTGTCAAACCCAATGAAGTTTTTTGTCTGTTTTTTTTCCATTGTTTCTACCACTTCATTATCCCCCCTCTTCTTCCTTCACTTCCTCAATATCTAACTTTAAAATTCTATTTAGACTTGATTTTAATGATTTATGCACATTTTTATAATTTCATGTAGTTCTTCAAAATCCTACCTTTCCATATTGTACAGTTCCAAAATTACAGTCAGTTATACAATTCTTATTTCAGAGTTCTGGTCCACTTTAAATTTAGCCAATTCAGCTGATATGGAGAGGAAGAAGAGAGGGAGCCATCTTGATCCTTTGTTCTCCCTCCAGCAAAAAACTTCATAATTTCCCAACTCTTGATTTTATTTTATTTTTCTTTCCCCTTGTTACTTTTCACCTCTCGTTGGTTAGAGTTGCTTAAAATATATTAATTAGAATGAACTCAAAAACAGCAAGTCTCCTTGGTATGTTTCTCTTTGCATCCTGCTTTTTCCGAGTTCTGATTTCTGACAATTGGTTAATTAAAACTTCCTGCTAAAGGTTTCGTTGCACAGACAAGATTAGGTTAGAGGTGAAGAAATAGTGCTTTTTTCTTGATTTTCCCCCCTTGTAACATTCCACCCCTCATTAATTAGAGTTGCTTAAGATATGTTAGTTAGAAGAAACTCGAACAAAGCCTTCTAATCTCTTTTAAAAACACAGTCTTTTCAAATGCAAATTCAAAGCTTGTGTTTGAATGGGTTTGTCGCTTCTCTGCTTTCTCCTTTCTGTCTCCAAGTTGTTTAAGGCAAGTAGTTTTGGGCCTGTCGTTTAGCCCTCCATTTTCCCCCTTCTTTCTTTCTGCCAAAATTCTAATCTGTCCATCCATATAATTTATACTCTCAAGGTTCTGATTTATATCTGTTGGTTAATTCTGATTTATGTCTGTTGGTTAATTAAATCTTCTTACCAGGCTTTTCATCCTGTCTCCTACATGCTCCTGCTCAGATGCTTTGGCCAGAAGCCAGCAGGTTCTTGTGCAGTCATGTTGCCATGCTGCCTCCCCAATGCTGATTCAGAGGCAAATCTCCAACCTATGAGGGACCTGTTGCATTCCCTCTGGGTCTGATGAGATGCTGCCGCTTCTTTAGCCACCCACCCCAACCCCCCATGGAAGGTTCTGATCCAAAAGGAGCTCGGCATTAGTTTGTTAGACAGAGTTCATGTGAGGCTCTTCAGAACCCACACTTCCCCATCTGTCTTGCTGAGTAACTTCCGGTCAAATCTGGCCCCAGTTTCTTGCTAGGGTGTTTTAATCACAAATATTTTCTGGAGACCTTCTTGCCCATCTGGAATGGCCATTGCAGAGCTCAATGTTTATCTGCCTGTTTCTTATAGGTTTGTGCCACTTTAGCTAGTGCTTTTTTGACATTCTCCCAGGTTGCTTTCAGCATTGACATGCAATCAGTCAAGCTGACTGAGGAAGGGGAATCCCTTGGATACTCAGGCATTGGGACAAAGTCCATGCTGCTCACTACTTTGAACAGTGTTAGTCCTGTGCTACTGTGAAAAGAATTATTGTACATGACCTCAGCAAAAGACAGGAGGTCTGCCCAATTGGACTGCTGATAGTTCACATAGCACCTTAGGTACTGTTCTACCATAGCGTTCAGTTTCTCCCCCCCACATTGGTGCTCAGGTGAAAAGCCGAGCTAAAGCCCTGGGATGACCTGATGGACTGCAGGAATGCCGTCCAGAACATAGCCTTGAACTGTATCCCTCTGTCTGAGATAATTCTTTGAGGTACTCCATGCAGGCGGTAGATGTGCTTCAGGAACAGTTTGACCAGGTGGTGAGCTGAGAATAGTCTTCTGCAGGGTATGAAGTGTGTCTGTTTAGAGAACAGGTGTATTACACTCCAAATAACCATGTTCCCTCCACTTTTTGGCAACTCTACTATAAAATCCATTGCTATCTCCTCCCACGGCCTCGGTTCTGCTATTGGTTGCAGCAGTCTGGGGTTTTTTCCCAGTCGTCTCTTCATTGTGGCACAGATGGTACAACTTTTCATGTAACTGTCTCCACATCTTTCTTTATGCTGGGCCACCAGAAATGCCTCCAGGCTAAGTGTAAAGTCTTTAGGAACCCAAAGTGGCCTGCTGGTTTGGCACCATGGTTCGTCTGAAGAATTAGGGTGCGAAGGGATTTTGGGACATCCCCTTCCATGCGAGGTCATCTCTTTTTGTCAAGATGCGTTGGTTGCAGGAACTGGGTATCTCACCAGGGGTGAGATGATAGCAGTGTGAGATGATAGCAGTGTTCCAATATCTCAGGGGTTGCCACAAAGAAGAGGGAGTCAAACTATTCTCCAAAGTATCTGATGGTAGGACAAGAAGCAATGGGTGGAAACTAATGAAGAAGAGAAGCAAATTAGAACTGAGGAGAAATTTCCTCACAGTTAGAATAATTAATCAGTGGAACAACTTGCCTCCAGAAATTGTGAATGCTCCAACACTAGAAGTTTTTAAGAAGATGTTGGATATCCATTTGTCTGAAGTGATGTAGGGTTTCCTACCTAGGCAAGGGGTTGGACTAGAGGACTTCTAGGTCTCTTCAAACTCTGTTACTTTGTATTCTGTTCTCTTCTCTTCTGTTCTGCTCTGTTCTGCTCTATTCTATACTATTCTATACTATTTTATATTCTGTATATTCTATTCTGCTTCAGTAGACTAATATGGCTCTCCTCCTCCTCCTTGGCCTTCCTCTAGGCTAAAAACAGCTCCTCCTTGGCTTCATGGCTGCAGAATTGATCAAGTTTTTCTGCAATATTTTTTCCAAATGTGGTGTCTGGAAGGGGCAGTTTGGGTCTCCCCCACCCCCCAAAAAACATTCACTTCCTGAGATTCTTATGGATGCTTTTGATTTTTTTCCCATGAACATCCAATTTCTGTTTTAGTTTCCAATGAACTACTATTTTGATATGATTATTACACATATTTTTATCAAGGTTGATATCCTCCATCGTTCTTGCTCTGCATTTCATTTTTCTTCTTCAATGTGGAAGACTTTGTACTTGCTTTTCCTCTTAAATTCCATCTAGGTTTTTTTATCCATTATTGATAAAATATTAATTTTATATTTTCTATTGGATTTTCCTTAGGCACTTGTTTTTCTATCAGGAAATCATAAATGTTTTTCTGGAAGTGTTGTCTTTTTAAAAAGAATGCAATTTTAAAGTCAGTTTTATCCACTTCATTATTATACCATCCAGACTTCATTTAACTAAGTTCCTAATCATCACATCAGGAATTAGTTCATTCATGCTTTGCTGAAATCAAGTTACAGTATATCATCAGCAGTTCCACAGTCTCTTAAAAATGTGTAATCAGAAAAGCAGGGGGAGCCCATAACTGCATAAAGAGAGCAACTCACATAGGGTCCACCCTAACTTCTATGGTTGTAAAAAGAGTAGGTGGGACATTTGTACCTCCAGAAATGCTTGGTGGCCTTGCACCACAAGTTGAGCAGCATATAAATTTGATGATGGTGATGTGGACAGACAGACAGACAGACAGACAGACAGACAGACAGACAATATTCTCTTAATATAGTCATAAAGTACAATTAGCTGATCTGTATTTATAATGTGGTCTGCCTGGGAGGAGATTAGCCTGACAACTTTCATGATAAATCCATGCTTTATGATAAGCGCATATTGTTTTCATGGAATTTATAAATATTTCTTTTTTGTGTGTAGTTTATTTATGACATATTTAGAAGGTTTCTTACAATTGACAAATTTTCTCAATCATATTGTTTTGAAAACTTATATTGTCAATATATGATTGACAAATTTTGCTGAACATTTTTTTTTTCATTTTTAAAGATAGTGGTTAAACCTGTTCTACCAATTAAGGATATTTGCAAGTTTGACCTCTGTAAAGGAAAGGAATAAATGAGAACAAAGGGTTAATTTACTAGGTTCAATGGTTTTCAAATGCCTGTATGTTCCCATTCTAGTTCCATCCTTTTCTGGAGAAGAATGAGTTTTGCAATCTTTCTGAATTCAAACTGTACTTGGATGAAAATGGAGATCTAAAGGCTGATCTGAGTATCTTTAGCTCAGTGTTTCTCACTGAAAAGTACCCCTTGAAAGAAAAACTAGTGACTGTTGAAGAGCAGAGACTTATTATCAACCAAGATCATCTGTCATGGCTAAAGTTGCACAATAGGGTAGGAGAAATATTGGTGTCTTTTCTCTATTTTCCAAAAGGGTTCTGACCCATTTCATCAGGCTGAGCACCCTGGCTCAGTGCTGAAACGGAGAAGCTGCATGAAAATGGTAAGAGAGGGTCAATCCCTCAAGTGCTAGGGATTGTGATCCACTTCTTCCTTGTCTTCAAATAGCAAACAAGAAGGCAAATTGGTTGACCAGTGCCTGAATTCAGATTTAGACTGAATTTGATGAAGTTGAATCAGGATTGGAGACAGGTTCTTTTGTTTCACTTGGAAATAAGCTTTGGAACTAGGATTCACCTTGTCCTGGTTGGGGCCAGTGCTCCATAGAATTTCCAAGAAACCCAGACCTGGCTAGACTTATCTATTCCAATATTTCATCCTCCTTGGCCTTTTCCTCTTATGAAGGAGGTTCAAGATTATTATTTTTTAACATGGAGTCAAAATGACGTGATTACTGAGATAATGTCCTGACCCAGAAAACTGAAATGCTGAAATATGATTTTGACTCAAAGAAAAGCCTTTCCTGATATCTGAAAAAAACAAGGGATAAATTAAAAGGAAAAGTTGCTTAAATTTGCGCTATTGCTTGTAAGAAGGCACTTCATTTAAAAACCTTTGAATGCAATTATTTGTCTTGATTGTTAGCTAATTATGCCATTCTGAGAAGAAAATAAGCTCCAAATTTAACTAAAAACAAATATGAGTTTGTTCTTCTAAGCCAGTTGCTGTTACCTAATTTTAGTTCTTCAGCAGAAAAGATCTTGTCTTGGATACCTAGCTGGGCCTTAGAAATTCCCTCACACAGCTCATAGGTTCTGAAGCAAATAATGCCTGACTTACACTTTCTGAGGGACATGTCCTCATGAGTTTACATCATATCATTATAGTTCTAGAAACTCAGCAGTCACTTTTATTTCAAGAGTGTGTCAGCATGTCAGGATGGTTAATTCTAACATATTTTCTTTTGTATTCCTTGTTTTTCTGCTTAGCCTTTGCCTCAGTCCCAATGTGTGGAAAAATGCCACCCTGGATTTGTCAAGCAGAAGCGAGAAGGAGAGCCATTTTGCTGCTACGACTGTGTTCCTTGTCCGGAGGGGACCATCTCCACTCAGGAAGGTGGGTGTCACCAAAGAAAAGAGAAGGCCTTGAGGAAGTGGATTCATCCAGGGCAATTTTCATAAAAGTGAATAAGAAAAGATTGAAACAAGCTTGTCTCTTGAAAGCTGCACAATTTATTGTACATCTGGATTGTGGGCAGGGTCTCAAATGTTGCCTATTTGTGAAAATAAACAAATAATCAGTTAGGAGTCATTCTGTCTTTTATGACTCTCAACTGATTATTTGTTTATTTGCGTCTACTACTAGAATGAAAACATTCAGATTTGGTGGCACCTTTTCCTTCCTATACTTGGTGGTGCCTTTTCCTTATTTGCTTAGTTCAATTTATTTGTTTCGAAGTAGGGAGGCTCTGAGGCTGGCTATATGGCAGCCAAGAACAACCTTTTATATTATGACTCTTTTTGACTGTTTTATACATGTGAAGGTTCAGCAAGAGAGATTGCCAAGCATTATAGAACCTCTGTCAACTGTACCCCTCTCCAGCGGTCGCCTCCAAAAATTTTAGCAAGGGGTTCTCTGCCCAGTTGTTGGGTGGGTGTGGCCATGGTGGACATGGCCCAGTCGGCCTCCTGCACCATAGGAATGGGGTGTTTTTGCCCTCCGCAGGCTCTGGAGGCTTTCCTTGAGCCTCTTGGAAGGCGAAAATGATGTTCCCAAGCTCCGGAAGCCCTCTGAAGGCCAGAAATGGGCTCATTTCTGGCCTTCCCAATTTTACAATAGGGCTGTTTTTCACCCACCCCAAGCCTCCACACACACACACACACTGCACTTACCTGCATCGAAAACAGGCCGCGTGGGGACTCCTGGGAGCCGAGAGTATGGGGTGGGCGGGGCCAGCCAGGAGTGGGATTTGGGGGTTCTCCAAACTGCACAGAACCTTAGCTAGAGGTTCTCCTCAATCCCTGCGAACCTCAAAAATAAACATTGTTAAGAGCTTAATTTAAGTAAAAAGACTGGTCTAGAGTTTTTTAAAAATGTATATTGCAGACAACAGATCCCTTTTCAGTTAATTCCATGGCCTTGAACACTAGGGAAGATTTTCTTTCAGTTCAGAATAGAATAACAGAGTTGGAAGAGACCTTGGAGGTCTTCTAGTCCAACCCCCTGTTCAGGCAGCAAATCCTATACTATTTCAGACAAATGGTTATCCAGTCTCTTCTTAAAAACTTCCAGTGTTGGAGCATTCACAACTTCTGGAGGCAAATTGTTCCACTGATTGATTGTCAGGAAAATTCTTCTAGGTTGCATCTCTCCTTGATAAATTTCCATCTATTGCTTCTCCTCCTGCTCTCAATACTTTGAAGAAACTCTTGATTCCAAATTAGAAAGTCCAGTTGCCTCTTGAAAAAGCAGCTTTGGGACAACCATGACATGGATGACTGAGAATCTCTATAGACTTTTCTTGTTCTTGTTTTTCATAATTATACATATAGTATAGAGTATCGTATTTAATATTATAAGCTAATAAAAAAACTGTAAAATGTAAAACAAAAAAGCCCCATAAAATAAAACAAGCATTTTATACAAAAGCATATATTTTAACATTTAGGATGGTAAATTTTCCATAACTCTCCTATCTCTAAGTATCACATCTCATTCAAAGAAGGTTTTCTTGAAATTTGAGAGGAAAAAATAAATATTATTTTCTGTTATCCCAGATACTGAAAAATGTACCAGCTGCCGAGATGTTCAATATTCAACTGAGAACCGACTCCAATGTGTCTCTAAACAAATAACCTTCCTATCCTATAAGGAACATCTGGCCATTATATTGGTCTCCTTTGCCCTTGCCTTGTTCCTAACCACAAACCTTGTTTTAATTGCATTCATTAAATACCGAGAAACACCCATTGTCAAAGCCAACAACCGAGGTCTCTCCTACATCCTTCTGATCTCCCTCCTGCTTTGTTTCTTGTCCTCCTTTCTCTTCATTGGACAACCAAGAAAAGCCACCTGTCTTTTACAACAAACAGTATTCAGCATCGTCTTCTCAGTAGCTGTGTCTTCTTTGTTGGCAAAAACGATCACAGTGGTATTGGCCTTCCTGGCAACGAAACCAGGAAACCGAGTGAAAAGATGGTTGGGGAAGAGCTTGGCCAATTCCATCATCCTTTCTTGTTCTGGTGTTCAGTTTTTCATTTCTGGCCTTTGGCTGGGAGTTTCTCCCCCATTCCCTGATTCTGACCTGCACTCCCAGCCTGGAGAGATAATCCTTCAATGCAATGAAGGTTCTGTCACTATGTTTTATGTTGTCCTCGGCTATATGGGCTTCTTAGCTGCTGTTTGCTTCACAGTGGCTTTCCTAGCCAGGAACCTTCCTGGGGCCTTCAATGAAGCCAAGCTGATCACCTTCAGCATGCTGGTCTTCTGCAGTGTCTGGGTATCCTTCCTGCCCTCCTACTTGAGTACCAAAGGGAAATACATGGTGGCTGTGCAGGTCTTCTCTATCCTAGCCTCTGGTGCTGGACTGCTGGGCTCCATCTTCTTCCCCAAGTGCTATATTATTATCCTACGGCCAGAGCTAAACACTAAGGAACACTTAGTGATAAAAATAGGAAACTGATAATGAAATTGTTTCTTAGATTCATATCATTTAATTACTTATTGCAATTATTATTGGTTTGTATACTTCTTTTTCATTATTTGAAAATTAGGGTTATTTAAAACCAAATAAAATAAAAATATAAAGAGTGTAAGATTACTCAAATCAATATCCAAAATAATCTCAAACATTAAACAAATAATTAATAATTAATATTTGTGTTTTTTAAACTATTGCTTCTCCTTTTCCTCAGAACACTCAGATTAGCTAATATTTGGCTTAAGCAATATTTTAAGAGAGGACAAATAGGAACCATATCCTGGGCTTTGGGGAGTACTCAACTCTGAAGCTGACCTGGCCGAAGCTATCTTGGAGCTTCAGTCTTACCACACTGGAACTGAGGGATCGGAAGGGGTATTAGAGATGGTTGGGGTTGTATAGCCAAAATAAAATACTTTCCTCTGAGAACCAAGGACATTCTCACACCTGGACGGAGGAAAGAGAAGTGATGTCACCAGGCTTGAGGATGCTGCCATGATTGGACCATGTGACTGATTGGGTTTGCGTGGGGGAGAAAGTTTTACTTTTAATTAGGTAAAAAACAAGGGGCCTCTCAGAGATGGTTTTCATCAGAAATGTGCCAATTTTATATTTCCAATACAGCTATTCTTTGAGGAATTAATCTGCCTCAGAGTTTTTGCTTGCAGTGGATCTATTACTTAGAACCCTAACAATAAGCTTGGAAGACATCTTCACAGTTAGTTAGGAATATCTCAACATCATATCTTTCGAACAATATTTTTGGAATTGGTGTTTTCGTGCCACTGAGGTTTGGGTAGTGCCCTAACTGGTGTTGGTGCTCCTTCTCTTTCTCCTGATGTGCCTTTCTCAGCAATCTCCATTTAGTTGAACTCCAGATCAAGTTTCATCCTCATTGTGGCTTCCTCCCTCTCAGCTCCTTGTTCCAGTTTCTTGGAAGGAGATGCTCAACAGTCTTTTTGACTTCCGGTGAGGAATGTCCTGTAGCAGACATATTTATAGCCTGAGCTTTCCTGGCAAGGTTTGCCTAACAATTCTCTTTGCTCCTTCTCAACCAACTGATTAAGCTTGCAGTACTGATCATCCCAAAGGTGCTTTTTCTTTTCTTTTTCCCAGGAGGCAACCGGACTTTCTTATTTTTTCTTTTGAAGATGTTCCACTTTTAATCCAAGAATCTTCTTTAGCTCTGACAGGGTAGTGTGGAAAGGAAGGATTTATATTCCTTGCAGACAGCTGGTGATTTGCATCCTTTTAGAGGGTCATTGAAGCACTTGGATGCTCTGAACCCAGTGCCAAGTCTTTCATTGTGAGCCTATTCAAGTTTCAAATTCATATTATTGGGCATTCTCAGGTCTGTTCCTGCAGTTGCGGCCAAAACTGGATGCAATATTCCAAGTGTGGCCTTGCCAAGGCATCATAAAGTGATCCTGATTCTATCTCTCTGTCAATACAGCCTAGAACTGTGTTGGCTTTTTTGGTAGCCGCAGCATACTGCTGGCTCATATTTAAATGATGTGCGTGCGTGCGTGCGTGCGTGCGTGCGTGTGTGTGTGTGTGTGTGTGTGTGTGTGTGTGTAATAGACCCTGGTGCCATACAGCAATGGCTAATGATTGTCTTTTTGATAGACCGGAATAGAAATGTATGAGGATTGCAAGATATTGACAATTACACAACAATTTCAACCAAGGATGGAAGTGCAGATGCCTCCACCAGCCAAAATGTTTGTCTGACCTTTTCTTGTCCCTCATCCTCCTGCTGAGCACTGCAAATACCCATATAAGGAAGAAAGTGAGGGAAGGGGGACCCATGCTCCACTGCCACTCTCTTCCACACATAGGGCACTGAGGGGGAAAACCAAAGCCCAGACTCATCACGTTGCCATAGAAAAGACCAGGAATGAGGAGGGGATCTGGAGGAACCCTTCACCCACTTATTTTGCAAAGAGACTTAGGTGATTTATGGGCTTTGGATTTGCAATTTAAGGGAATGCAGCCAATGGGGGTTTGTGAAGCTCTGGTTTTGCTTCGTGTGTTTCCAGGAAAGGCTCCAGTCGGGGGGAAGCCATGCAGTGCCTTTGTCTCCAAAGGAGGATCCGGCATTACTGGGGAGGAGAAGGCAAAGGTGCGGGGGTCCCCCTGGAGGGACCCTCTGGGGCTCTGAGGAAGGGGCATCCTGGGGGGTCCCTCATGGCCCCTGAAGACCTTCTGGCCAGGCTCCCCGGGCAGCTGCTGCTCCCACTTGCCCAAGATCCTCCACTGGAGGAGAAGCTCTCCAGGCCAGCCATTTGTAAGTGGGGGTAGGGAAAGGCTCTTCCAGAACTTCAGCCTCCCCTCCCTCTGCATTTCTCTGAGACGTTTTTTTCCTCCTGTTTCTTATCACACTTAAAACTGTTTTTATTTCATCCTTATTTGAAATTCTCTCCCCCACCCATTTGTCTTTGTTTCTTCAACCTCTTCACCAGGAGACTGATTGGTAGCTGAGTTCTCAGGCAACCATTGTCTCTCCCCTATTGTTTGATTGGCTGCTGCTGGGTTGCCACGACGACAGTGGCAGGCCAGGAACAGAGGCAACCACTAGGGAGAGAGGGAGGCGGGGCTTCTATCTTCCCTCAGAACTGGAGGGGGTGAAGGGGAACATCTTCTTTCTTTTAGGAAACTCTGATCAGAGGCAGCCCAAAGAATGAATATTCAAAAATATTTTTAAAATGAAGGAAAAATTCTAGACTTTGGCAGAATTGAAATAAGAAATAGTGTGGATAAAGAACTTAAAAGAATAGAGAGCTGAAATAGAAAAAAGCTTTTGTCTTCCCTCAGAACTGGAGACAAAATCTTCTCTCTTTTAGTAAACTCTGATCAGAGGCAGCCCAGAGTAGGAAAAAATGAAAGAATATTTAAAAATATTTTTAAAATGAAGGAAAAAAATCTAGACTTTTGACAGAATTGAAACAGGAAATAGGGTGGATAAAGAATTTACTTAAAGAATAGAGAGCTGAAAAATAGAAAAAAATTTCTGTCTTCCCTCAGAACTGGAGAAAATCTCTCCTTTGGGGAACTCTGATTAGAGGCAGCCCAGAGTAGAGAAAAAAATGAAAGAATATTTTTAAAATGAAGGTAAAATACAAGACTTTGACAGAAGGAAAATAGGAAACAGAAAGATAAAAAGGAGGGAGATGCAGTGAACTTGGACTTTGGAGGAAACAGTGTAGATAAAGAGTTGCAATGGCTCAGTGGTTAGAATGAGTACTGCAGGCTACTTCTGCTGACTGCCACTGCCTGCAGTTCGAATCTCACCAGGCTCAAGGTTGACTCAGCCTTCCATCCTTCTGAGGTGGGTCAAATGAGGACCCAGATTGTTGGTGGCCATAGGCTGATTCTGTAAAATGCTTAGAGGGGGCTGTAAAAGCACTGTGAAGCAGTATACAAGTCTAAATGCTATTTCTAATAGAAAATAGAGACTGAAATAGAAAACAGTTTCACCTATCCTGCTGTTTCTCAAACTTGACAAAGGTAGAATGTGTGAACCTACTCCCAAAATTCTTCAGCCAGCATGGAATTGAACTCCACACCTGTTAAAATTCCTCAGAGTGAAAAACCCTGGAACTCTGTGTGTGTGTGTGTGTGTGTGTGTGTGTGTTTTCGTAGATTTTCACGGGTGTAGGTATGCTGGTCTTGTTGTATTTGTGTCTTTTCCTTTGTAAGATTGAGATTAATACAATAAAACAATAGAAGAGTTGGAAGGGACCTTGGAGGTCTTCTAGTCCAACCCCCTCTCTAGGCAGGAAACCCTATACCATTTCAGACAAATGTTTATCCAACATCTTCTTAAAAACTTCCAGTGTTGGAGCATTCACAACTTCTGGAGGCAAGTTGTTCCACTGATTAATTGTTCTAGCTGTCAGGAAATTTCTCCTCAGTTCCAGGTTGCTTCTCTCCTTGATTAGTTTCCACCCACTGCTTCTTGTCCTACCCTCAGGTACTTTTGATGGATACATATACATTCGAAGTAGACTTTCTTTATCTGTGTTATTTAATATATGTTGATGTATGCATAATATTGCATGTATTTCTTTAATTTTTCATGTTTATGTATGTCTATTGGAGGTGGTGACCCTTTGAGAGCTGTATGCAACAAAATTTCATTTTTATGTATGCCAATTAGTGTACATTCAAAATGACAATAAAGTGATCCACCCAATCCAGGGAAGGTCATCACTCATCTCCTTAATGTCTTAGATGAGGAGTCAAGTGTTCAAAACCCTTCAGAAAACAGCACTGTGGTTGGCTTCTGTACCTGACAGGGAACTATGTCCACTTCCTTAGGCGTCACCAACTCAAACTTTTTGCAGGTCACACCACTAGACATTTCTTCAGGTATCTTTACCTTTCCTGCCTGGTTCAGAGCAAGTCTGAACAATTTTATTATCCACAGTCTGAATAATCTTGCAAGATGCCCAACAGTTGTTACGAGCTGCTCTCCCTAACGAATAATGACCAGATCACTCTAAATATGGCTTCTGCATGGCTATCAATACACACAATTAGTGTGGGAAAATACTGCTGTTTCATTACCCTTATCACTATGAGACTATATGGCCCCTTACACGTGTATGGTCATATTTCTGTCACCTTTTCCTCCAATGTTTTCCAGACATCTTTCAGCTGTTTCATCTTCTGTAGCTTCTCTGTAAACCAAAAGTTCACCACAGCATTAGCAAAGGATGGAGGTGTGATCCAAGGCTCCAGCCACCTGCCCATTCCAGGACTGAGGTCTTACCTGGATCAACAGATCCAATGAAAGCAACCTTGTTAGGCATCAACCTGGCATTCAAATGCAACAGCTGGACCCCAGAGCCACCAAACATCTGGTAACCAGACACTGAGATTAGAAGCCAAGAGTCATACAGTGGGGCAACCTCTGAGTAGCAGATCAGATGTCCTAAAGTATGACCCACATTTCTACCTGTCACAGTCAGGATGGTTCTAACTATCCTGTCAATTTCCTCTCCCCCTCAAAACCCCAGTTTATTCTTATTGGTCAAGGCGAACAAATCAATGTGCACCCCTTCCAGATAAGGAATGTAATTCAAAGACAAAAACTGACCCAGAGACATCAGGTACCCTGGGACCCCCAAGCACACCTACCAAGCACTTGGCAATCTTTTTTTTGGGGGGGTCTCAAAATTTCACTGATGAGTAGGCCAAAGAAGTACCACTCCACCAACTACATCTAAAGAGAAGAGAAGAAGAAGAAGAAGAAGAAGAAGAAGAAGAAGAAGAAGAAGAAGAAGAGGAGGAGGAGGAGGAGGAGGAGGAGGAGGAGGAGGAGGAGGAGGAGGAGGAGGAGGAGGAGGAGGAGGAGGAGGACAAGGACAAGGAGGACGAGGAGGACAAGGATGAGGACGAGGATGAGGACAAGGAGGACGAGAAATCATGTCTCGTTGTGGACCGGCTGTGGGAATTGCCACCACGACAACAGCACTCTGTTTACTTAGTACAATAACTGACTTCAAAATATAAAGTTTCTTAGTCAAGTCTCATCCCAAAATTGATCTTTCTAGAAAAAATAGGAAATAAAATTCACAATATGAATAAAATTCATTCACAAGTAATTTTAACATCAGCTCCAATCAAGGTTCATATATGGAGACCTAATAGAAAAGAAAATCACCAACTTTTACCATTAGAAAAGGTTTAAGGATATATTGATTATTTCCTTGCTATTAGAAGACAGACAGCACTTGAGTTTAGCACCACCAACACAGAATGTCAACAAATTACATCACTCTGCATGATCTTCCACAAGAGAAGTCATCACATTGAAAGACAGCTGAAGTCAATTCCCTGGGTGTTGAACTATCTTCATCCAGCATCACTTTCTGGACAAGACCTGACCACAATCACTACACAACAATAAAGATCTGCCCCCAAGGGTGTGATTTTTTTTCTAAGGTGTTCTTCTCCAGCTATTCCTTCAGTAATGAGTCCAGAAGAAATCTAGGGTCCCCAGAGGATAAGTTACTTCTCACTGCAATTTTCAAAATTCTGGTCTCTGGGATCAATTGTGCTACTTCTCCAGGGACTGTCTTTGAGGTAAACATCAGATTGAAACAACATGGAAGGGATCTTGCATTAGGAAAGGATAAATGCCTCAGCCTCACACACAATGCAGCACTGGTTAAGGTATAGGTATGGACTATGTCCTTGAATGTACTTTCTTTCCTTTCCAGGTGAAGCTTGGTTTATCATTATAAAGATACTTTCAATTCATCTAACTTATATTGCTCTTTAGACCCATGAATTATGGACCTTCTGCTTCTGCTTCTATTGCTGCTTGGGTCCCTGCCAATCTCTGGAAAGCTTAGAATGAAGTGCCTGCTGAATTTCAAGCACCAGGATGAAAAAAAGGCATGGAGCTATTATAGTCCAGGAGACCATATCATTAGTATCATCAACACTGGAACAAAAATATTGCATACAGCAATGTTGGCTTTCAACATGGAACCTCATTTTCAGTTTGAGTTGTAAGTTATTCATTGTGATGGAGTTTCATTCCCTCTATTTTCTTTCTTTTCTTCTTATTCCACTGATGCCTGTATAGTAGCACCTATCTTATTTCTTGAATTGTTTTGATGGCTCTCATTTCTCTCATTTTGTAAAAAGAAAGTCTTGTATCCAGAGATAGGGCAGAAAAATAAACTCCCTGAAAAAAGTCCAGATTCCATAACTTTCCTGGTCTAATCCTTAGTTATACTTCAATACCATCTTTGGTTTAAAAAAGTTATTGGATGGATTGTACTTGCCTCTGAATAGCTCATATTCATATTTTTACAACTGCTCATTCATATTCAATGCTTGATCCTTCTAGGAACAGAAAATGACCATATTTTAGAATTGCTCTTCTGGGTCATATATGAAAAATCCTCTTCCTATTATGATAGTTTCTATTTTAATGATTGAATGATTTTGAATCCTGGTTACTTGCCAGTTGAAAATGAGTTCTGCTATGAATAATTTGATTTGTGGTCCTTAACTTTAGTGAAAAGCTATCTCCATCTCCTCTCCCCAACACTCATTAAAAGAAATGCTGATGGGTAACTTTTGGATCGGAATTGACTTAAGAATGAGAAGGCTCGTGGAGACAAAGAGCATTAAATTGAAAAAAAAAATCATTTTTATCTTAATGATGATGATAACACAAACATTTTTATGTTAGATTACCTTTTGATAAGTTTAGACTACTGCACAACATTTTTAATATTCAAGTGATCAACAACCGGCTTCTGCACAAAATTTACTTTAATTTGGAAATTTTACTAAATGAAATTTGGAAAGACCAGGGAATAAAAGGTTTAAGACTCAAAAATGAAGAATATAAGACCCAAGCCTATGCCGATGACTTAATATTTGTTCTAGAGGACCCATTAGAATCCATCTTGAAATTAATTCAAAAATTAGAAGAATATGGCGAAGTGGCAGGACTAAAGATTAATAAAGACAAAACAAAAATGATAACCAAGAACATGACAAAAAAGCAAGAAGAGGGACTGGAAGTAGCAACCAGATTGCAATTAACTAAGAAAATGAAATGCTTGGGGATCTGGCTGTCAGCAAAATGTTCCACAATTAAAGATGATAATCATAATAAATTAATGATACAAATAAAGAAAGATTTAGAAAATTGGAAGAATATTCAGTTATCACTTATGGGACATATAGCAACAATTAAAATGAATATCTTACCAAGAATCCTATTCCTGTTGCAAGCCGCACCTATTAATCCAGGTAAAAAATTCTTTCAAGAATTAAAGAAAATAACCGCTATGTTCATTTGGCAAGGAGGAAACCGAGGATTAAACTAAAGTCAATGCAAGACAGCAAGGAGAGGGGAGGCTTAGCATTACCAAATTGGGATTTATATGCATCAGCAGTAACAATTACATTGGTGAAGGACTGGATAGAACTAACGAATAAAAGAATTCTGACCTTAGAAGGCCATGACTTGCCAGCAGGCTGGCATACATTTCTATGGGATGATAAAAATAAAACACACAAATACTTTCAAAATGATTTAATCAGAAGAACCTTACTGCAACAATGGTTCAAAATAAAAAAAAAATCCACTATGTGAAAATCCCAAATTGGCTATCACCAACAGAAAGGACAACTCACCCAAATTTTACAGATTGGAACAAAATCCTAAAAGACAGAGATTTAATTGATAGACAGGGAAATTTAAAAACAATTGAAGAATTGGCAGATCAGAACATGAAAGTTGACTGGCTAACTTACCTCCAAATTAAAACTAAATACAATAAAGATACTAAATTATATGGCATTGAAACAGAACCACACGAATTGGATAAAATTATTTAAAGCCCAGATAGAAAGATGATAGGGAGAATATATAAATTCCTCCTGAAGTATAAAATCGAAGAGGAAATTGTGAAAGAACAAATGATAAAATGGGCGCGGAACTTTGGCTATAATATTGAATTAGACAAATGGGGAAAAAAATTGGGGAATAAATTTAAAAATGACACTATCAGTTTCATACAAGGAAAACCTGTACAAAATGTTTTACAGATGGCACCTGGCACCATCAAGGTTAGCTAAAATTTCAACAAATACCTCCCCAAAATGCTGGAAATGCGAATCAATACACGGAACATATTATCATTTATGGTGGACCTGTGAGGAGGCAAAATTTTTTTGGAAAAGGATCAAAAATTGGCTGGAGGCAATAACAGGGGTTAAAATAGAATGGAAACCTGCAGTTTTTTATTAGGAATTTTGTCAGTAAAGTACAAAGAAGAAATCCAGTATTTAATACTACATATACTTACAGCGGCAAGGATTGCCTTTGCCCAGAAATGGAAAAACAAATTAATCCCAAAAGAAGATGAAATAATAAGAAAGATTATGGACTGTGCCGAAATGGATAAACTAACTAAAGAAATACAGGGAAAGGAAGAATCAGAATTCTACCAGATATGGGATAAATGGTATAGGTGGATGGAGGAAAGAAACAAAAATCAATGAAAGAATATAACAACACTCAAAAAATAATAGTTATGAGTAAAATAATAGGGTTAAGAATTGTGAAATCTAAATGAAATACAATAGAAGGGGAAATAATATAAGGTGAGCGGTATCGATTGATGATTGCTAATATAAAAAAAACAGGACGTTCCTTTTCGCACTGTATTGTATAAATGTGGTGTATGTCTAATTTTTTGTGTGTGTGTGTATTTTACATGTTTGTTAATAAAAATCTTTATAAAAAAATAAAATGAGTTCTGCTATGAATAATTTGATTTGTGGTTCTGAATTTTAGTTGAAAGCTATCTCCATCTCCTCTCCCCAACATTCATTAAAAGAAATGCTGATGGGGAACTTTTGGATCAGCATTGGCTTAAGACTGAAAAGGCTTGTGGAGACAAAGAGCAATAAAGTGAAAAAAATAATTTGCTTTTTCTCTTGATGATGAGAATAACATGAACATTTTTGTCTTAGTTTACCTTTTGATAAGTTTAGACTACTAAGGAACATTTTTAATATTCAAGTAGTCAACAAGACTCCCTGGCTTCTGCACAATCTCACCCTTGGCTACAACATCCATGACAACTATTTGAACACACTTTTGACTTCAGATGCCTTGGTGGACATGCTCTCTACTGGAGAAGCCAATGTTCCCAACTACAGCTGTGGAAGGAAGGACAACATTTTGGCTCTTGTGGATGAAGCTACTTATGACATCTCCACCCAGATGTCAACATTAGGAGACACCTACAAAGTCCCTCAGGTTTGTATGTCAACTTTCCTATAGGTAAACTGAATGGAGTGGTGGGTTGGTATGTGATACATCACTTTGGAACTGAAGAACTGCCTTTCATCATGGCCATTATATGCATCACGGTTAAGGATTGGGAGCCACAGTGACTAGGAGGTAAGGATCAAAGCAGTGATATCGTCTCATGACATTATCATCATCGATTATGGTTTTTCCAGTGCACATTTGGAAATGTGGGGAGAGACTCTGGGTTTAGTCGATGGGTCTTCTGTCCAAATGAAGGTGGAGATAAGACATCAATTTTTGTACATAATCTTAGCAAAAATAATATAATCCAAATGGATTATTTTACCCGCATCTGATTTAAAAGACATAAGTCTCATGAATTCACAGGGATCCTATCATTAATTAACCACTTTATTTTTTGAAAAATTACAAGCAGATTTGCTATGTTAATTTTTTATCTCCCTAAAGCATTTATGGAGAAATTCATTATAAATGGCTTGAAGAGCAATAAAGCTCCTGTGAAAAACTTTCTGCCAGCTGAACTATTCAAAAAAATTCCCTAATGCTGCTGTCCTCTATTAGCAGGTTCATTTACACATATTAATAATTCCTACTAACCTTCAATTGAGTTTAAGATTGCAGTAATGTCTGTCTGTCTGTCTGTCTGTCTGTCTGTCTGTCTGTCTATCTATCTATCTATCTATCTATCTATCTATCTATCTATCTATCTATCTATCTATCTATCTTCTATCTATCTATCTATCTAAAAAAACAGAATGAAACATAATGTACTGACCCATTGGTCTAATAGGCATTGTGGCTAAAATATATGCTCAGTTTCTCTTGAGTTGAAATTGGGTAGATGAACAAATAATTCCTTGCTGAAGGACAAGCAAGCTTTAGATAGTGTTTTCCCTAACCAAGAGCTCTTAGCATGCAGTCATTAATGAAAATCCATCTACATGGAGGGAAACATGCAGTGAGGAACCCAAGATTCTGTCTTAGGCCCATTGCCCAATTATGGTTGTTCCATTAAATCTATGGAAACTGAAAGACTCCCCAAAATCTGTGTTTTAGAAGAGACAATTAAAGAAGAGACAATTCCAATGAAAGACACCTTGAATTGTACAACTGACCAATTATATTAGGAGGTGTGGTCTTCCTGCTTCTTGTGCAGCTAGAAAAGAAGCTAAAAGTTTGCTGTCCAAAGAAATCAGATATTGGAGCAGAGAAAGATACAAACACGCTCAATAAGGATGGCACATTGAAATGAATGGTCCTCTGCAAATGTACTTCCAAATTGGCAAGTATCTCGATGCAGAAAGACCTGGGTATCTTAAGTGGTATTTTCTCAAGCAGTATATGAGCACTGGATACAAAGGTTAAATATGGAAGATTTAATCAAGAGCCTTGTAATGAAGACACTTGTATTTGCTGAGTCCCAGAGATAGAACAAATACATCCATTATTTGAATATAAAAAGATCAATATATTGGACTGCAGATTAGATCATTAAGACCCTTATAATAAAACAAATGTTTCCTGTTTGATATTAAAAAATGCATTCAAGAAAAGGAGGAGCCATGTCACGATGTTACAACATGCGGTTTTGATACTCCGAGACCATCGTTGACACTTTTGCGGCTGGCAGGGAAAGAAAGAAAGAAAGAAAGAAAGAAAGTGGGGGGAATAGAACCCTCCCCATTTGAAGAACATAAAAGAACTTGTGTTCAAGTCAATTTAAAATAAAAAAAATAAAAAATAAGAGAGACCTGGAAGGCTAGAGTGGCAGTTGATGTTAGTTTTTTTTTCTTTTTCTTTCTCTCTTCTGTTTTGGAAACATGGATCAATACTCAGATGAGGAAACCTTAAAATTGCAAAATATCTTGGCTGGAATCCAAAATCTATTGGAAGGATATGGGAGAATTGAGAAGAAGTTGGAAAGACTAGTCTTCCTCACAGCAAAAGATGATGGGGTTGGAGCCCCAAAAATTAAAGGGGAGAATGAAGATATTGAAGATAAAGATAAGACAATAGGTGAATTTACTAATGGAGCAAATGTGGGTGAAAGTGGAAAGAAGGGAATATGGAAAAGGGAATTTGACAAATTGGAGCTCTACCCCAGATTTCAGGACACAGAAGGAAAAAAAATACTAATGATGATAGACATAAGAAGAGAATTTTTTTCTGAAGCAAGATTGACAACCAAAGACAAGTTAATTTTAGTAGCAACTGGTAGGCAACAAGATTATCTGAGAGATCCTTCAAGCAACAAAATGCGGAGAAAAGCCTATAAAAACCTTATAAAGGAGATAAAAAGAAGACGGACTCCACAAGTCCGCAAGAGAGATAAGACTGTTTTGTTATTGGAAAGATACAGGTTGACAATGAAAGTTGATAATAAAAAAATAGTTGATTTTGGTGATTAATAAGTAGGAATTTTATAACTCTTAGATTGTTATTAAATGTTTACCCACTAACAATTAATTAACCATAAATAATAATAATGAAATTATAATGGATACAGCATATTGATTTATACATGTATTGGCAATTTAGTAAAAGAAATTTGGATATAAATTGTAAATTGTGACTTGGGAAAAAGACCTATAAATTTGATTAACAAATTTTCATTTAGATCTTGTTATAAAGGTGTAAGGTTTTTTTGGAGGGGAGGGGCTCTGATGAGAGGAGATGGGGCATAAATAGTAAATGATTTTTAGCCAATTATAATAACAACAAGGAAATGTTAATGGACATTGTTTAACAATATATACATGCTATGGTATTGGCAAAAGTAACTTGGATATAAATCCTAAACAGTGAGTTCAAAGTAAGGAGAGAACTCTATAAAAACCTTACAAAGGAGATAAAAAGAAGTCTTACACCACAATTGGCAAGAGAGATAAGATTTTTTTGTTACTGGAAAGATATAGGTTGATAATGAAAGTTGATAATAAAAAAATTGGTTGATTTCGGTGACTAATAAGTAGGAATTCTGTAACTCTTGAATTGTTTTAGATTGTTATCAAATGTTTTTTCGTTAACAATTAATTAACTATAATAACAATAAGGAAACGATAATGGATACAGCCTAATGAAATATACATGTATGGTAATCTAGCAAAAGACATTTGGATATAAATTGCAAATTTTGACTTGGGAAAAAGACCTATAAAATTTTATTAACAAATTTTTATTTAGATATTTTTATAAAGGCGTAAGGTTTTTTCTTCTTTGGAGGGGGTCTGACGAGAGGAGATGGGACATAAATAGTAAACAATTTTTAGCCAATTATAATAATAACAAGGAAATGTTAATGGTCATTGTTTAACAATATATACATGCTATGGTATTGGCAAAAGTAACTTGGATATAAATTTTAATCAGTGAGTTGGAAAAAAAGGGGGAAAGGGCTTAGAAACTTTTTTAATTGACTTTTACTTAAAAGATGCTATAAAGGTGTAATGTTATTGGAGGATTTTTTGAAATAGCTAATGAATGCCATTATGTGGTTGTGTTTTTAAGTATGAAGGATTTGAAGTAAAAACATGTTCAAATAATTCTAGTCAAATGAGAATTGTGGTACCTTGATAGTAAGATATACAAAGATTTTTGACTTAAAGTGTACAATCTAATATGAACTATAAGTAATGACTGTGGAAGAAATGCACGAAAGTTATCTGAAACCAATTGACAGGCTTTCTACAAGATGTAATGTAGGATGACTTTTTCTGTGTGTTTTTGGTCAATTAAAATAAAAAAAATGCATTCAATATGGATCTTTATTTGAAGAGCCGAGGTGGCGCAGTGGTTAAATGCAGCACGGCAGGCTACTTCAGCTGACTGCAGATCTGCAGTTCGGCTGTTCAAATCTCATCAGCTCAGGGTTGACTCAGCCTTCCATCCTTCCGAGGTGGGTAAAATGAGGACCCGGATTGTTGTTGGGGGCAATATGCTGACTCTGTAAACCGCTTAGAGAGGGCTGAAACACACAGAAAAAATCATCCTACATTACATCTTGTAGAAAGTGTGTCGATTGGTTTCAGATAATAGCTATTGCTATTGCTAAAATATTTCAGGGCTGCACAAATGGATATATGGATTGGAGATGTAGGGGTGATGGAGAAATCATTTCTTCTTATTTTCACTTATCTTGTTATATACAGTCTTGTTAAAGTTACATATTTTTATTCTTTATGGGTTATTGACTAATCAACAATAAGTTCATGAAATTGTATTTCTTTAGAGCTAATTTTGGGGAATTGATTTGACCCCATTATATAATGCAGCATTGTTCATTGTTTTTTTCAGATCAATTTTGAATTATTTTCATATTTGCTGCATGATAAAAGTCAATTGCCCTTTTATCACAGTTTTTTCCCCAAAAAAGGGGTCCTCTATCCAGGAATTGTCCAAGTGCTCCTCCATTTCAGATGGACCTTGGTTGGTCTCTTTGCTCCAGACACAGACAACGGAGATGATTTCATGAGGACTTTTGCTCCTTTGCTTGTCAGGAATGGCATTTGTGTTGTTATATCACAACAATTCTCAACAACTCAACTTACAGCACCCCACGGTGATGCCCTCTCTAAATGGAGAAAAGTCAATGTCTATATTCATTACATAGAACATGGTGCTCCCTTGGAAAGAATTCTTCCTTTTCATTTGTTACTTAGGCGTTTGCCGGAACCCATTGAAAGGAAAGTCTGGATCACAACACTCACTTCACCACATCCACTGAGTGACAAGAGAGCTCTCAGATATGTGAATAGTATTTGGACTGTTGATTTTGAAAGAAAAAAGGGGGAAATAAAGGATGGCTTTATACCCAATTTCTTTGTGGAACCACCCTTTGAGCATAAGTCATTTCAATGCTCTTTTTCAAAGCATGCACTGTCTGTCAAAGGCCGGAAAAGATGTACTGAGAAATCACTACTGGAGACCCAAAAGGAAAAGAAGTTTGTGTGGAATTTCCACCATTGTTACAGTGTCATTAAAACTCTGGCCCATGCCTTGAATGCTGCATATTCCTCCATATCCAGGAGAAGAAGGAAGAGCAAAGGAGGTATGGGGGCTCCAAGGCTGCAGCCGTGGCAGGTAAGGGGTCCCGGCAAGGATCCATTAATCTTAGTTCCTGTTGTGAAGGAATAAAAAGGAGAAGGAGGGGAACCGTATCAACCTACTTGTGTTAATAGGACTACAAGAAGTTTGGCCAATCTAATCACTTCAATGTTCACAAGAGCAGGAACTATGACAGATAAATTTTGATATTAAACACTGCTAATGTAAAATGACACATCATTCATTTTAAATAAATTCATGTAGGTAAGGGTCTGTAATAAATACTGTATCATCAAATTTTACCTTCATAAATTTGTTGGAGCCCCTTATATCATGTAGTCCAACCTGTCTCCTCTGCAGGAATCCCAGTTAAAGGTTTTCTGACTGATGGCTGCTTGGTCTTTGCATTAAGACTTCTCTGGTTTTCTGACTCAGAACTAAAATGTCTCCGCCTTTAAAAATGTTTATCGTCTTATTTAGCCAGAATTTTTTCTCTTGCAATTGTGTCCTTTTTACCACATCCCAATTCTGGAATGACACTCAACCGATCTTAAGTGTTGTTAGAACAACCTTCAGTTATTCTCCCTCTAAGAGATTTTATTCGTTGGAAAAGATGTTCCCAAACTCCTTCTGATTTTCTGCTTCAGTAGACTCTTCTATTTTGGCTTTCCTTGAGGCTAAAAAGAGCTCCTCCTTGGCTTCATGACTGTGAAGCTGATCCAGTTTCTGCAGTATTTTTTCCAAGTATGGTGTTTGCAAAGGGGAATTGGGGTCTCATGCCAAAAAATCCATTCACTTCCTGAGATTCTTTTTTTTTTTTGCATTTTTTTAAATTTTTAAACATAAAAAACAACATAAAAAATTCTCATCCATACATGCTGTAGAAAATGTATCAGTTGGTTACAAAAGGTTTTCATGCATCTCTTCCACAGTCATCAAGCATAATTCATATTAACTCAAGTATTTTAACTCAAATATTTATACATGTTACTCAGAGGTGGGTTCCTACCAGTTCACACCTATTCAGTAGAATCATTTCGTGAAATCTACCGAACCGGTTAGAAGAGGTTCCACCAGTGGACCTGGAAAGTAGGCCACACCTACAGAAGAGGTTCCAAATTTTTTTGAAACCCACCACTGCTGTTACTCGTATACCTCCATTTATGTTTGACTATAAATATTTAAACATCCTTCATCATAAAATATACCAAATTTAATCCATAACCACATACTGGCATTTCATTTAATATTTCTAAAATCCTCCAATAACACTGAATCCTTATGCCCTATTCTAGTTAAACATCCATAGTGTTTAATAACAGACTTTTCTCATCCTCCTTTCCAAATCACTGTTGGCAATTTTCCTCTAGTTTACTTATATTATACTCATGTATATGTATATAGGTTGTCATCACTATCACTCCTTTATTTGGCTATATCCTGTATCATAACATTTTATCCCTAATAATCAAAACTTAACTGTATCTAACTTGATTCTTTTTTTTTTAACTTTTGTATATAATCCAAAAGGATTTCTAATCTTCCTTTCATGGGTACCATTCAATATTCATATCCAATTATTACTTATCATAACACTACACATTTTATACATTATTATCATTATCAATTATTTGTTTAATTATATCTATTATTCTCTGTCCCTAAATATGGACTTCCACAAAGTGATTCTCTTCTGAGGTGAAAGTCAAGGAGACCTGATAGACCTCTTGCTTCTTTCGAGGATTTTACGATATCCCCGAGATCAGCAAGACGTATTCTTCCTGTTCATTGTCTCTTCGGGACAGTTTAGGTCCGTTTGGACCACCCAGTGGCAAAAGTATTAGCTGTGGTCTCAGAGCATTGAAACCACACAACCATCTCATCTTGATATTGGCTCCTCCCTCCCACTTCCTGAGATTCTTATGGATGTATTTAGAAATAGAAATAGAGTAAGAGAGTTAGAAGGGTCTTTAGAGGTCTTCTAGTCCAACCCCTTGCCGAGGGAGGAAGCTCTACACCACTTCAGACAAATGGTTATCCAACATCCAACTGTTCTTCATATGTTTTAGTCCCCAGTCCCCTAATAATCTTGGTTGCTCTTCTCTGCGCTCTTTCTAGAGTCTCCACATCTTTTTTACATGATGGCGAACAAAACTGAATGCATTCTGCATCTTCTGATTTGGTTTGCAATTAACTATTATTTTGATATGATTATCACAAATATATTTTATCAAGATTGATATCCTCGATCGCCCTTGCTCTGCATTTCATTTTTCTTCTTCAATGTGGAAGACTTTGTACTTGCTTTTCCTCTTAAATTCCATTTGGTGTTTTTTTTTTAGCCCTTATTGATAAAATATTAATTTTATATTTTCTACTGGATTTTACTAAGGCACTTTTTCCTATTAGGAAATCATAAATATTTTTCTGGAAGTGTTGTCTTTTTTAAAAGAATACAATTTTAAAGTCAGTTTTATCTACTTCATTATTATACCATACTGACTTCATTTAACTCGGTTCCTAATCATCATATCAGGAATTAAATCATTCATGCTTTGTTGAAATCAAGTTACAGTATGTCATCAGCAGTCTGTTAAAAATGTGTAATCAGAAAATCAGGGGGAACCCATAACTACATAAAGGGAGAAACTCAGATAGGATCCACCCTAACTTCTCAGGCTATCAAAAGAGTAAGTTGGGACATTTGTACCTCCAGACATGCATGGTGGCCTTGCACCAAAAAAGAGCAGCATATACATTTGATGATAATGATGATGATGATGGAGACAGACAAGCAGATAGATAGACAGACAATATTCTTTTAATGTAGAGATAAAGTACAATTAGCTGATCTGGATATATTTATAATGAGGTCTGCCCGGATTGAGATTTGCCTGGCAACTTTCTTGATGAATCCATGCTTTGTGGTAAGCACTTAATTTTTTTCAAGGAATTTATAAATATTTCTTTTCTTTGTGCAATTTATTTATGTCCTGCCTTAGAAGGTTTCTTATAATTAACACATTTTGTCAATCATACAGTTTTGAAAACACATTTTGTCAATATATGATTGAGAAATTTAATTGAAAGTTTCTTTTTAATTTTTGAAGATAGTGGTTAAACCTGTTCTACCACTAAGGATATTTGCAAGTTAGACCGCTGTAAAAGAAAGAGCTAAATGAAAACATAGGGCTAATTTACCAGGTTTACTGCTTTTGAAATGCCTGGATGTTCCCATTCTAGTTCCATCCTTTTCTGGAGAAGAATGAGTTTTGCAATCTTTCTAACTTCAAACTGTACTTGGACCAAAATGGAAATTTAAAGGCTGATCTGAGTATTTCTGCCTGGGTGTCTCTCTACAAAGACAACTATCTGGGGAAAAATCTGTTGACTGTTGAAAAGCAGACACTTATTATCAATGAAGATCGTCTGTCATGGCTAAAGTTGCACAATGGGGTAGGAGAAATATTGGTGTCTTTTCTCTATTTTCCAAAAGGGTTCTGACCCATTTCATCAGGTTGAGCACCCTGGCTCAGTGCTGAAACGGAGAAGCTGCACGAAAATGGTAAGAGAGGGCCAATCCCTCAAGTGCTAGGGATTGTGATCCACTTCTTCCTTGTCTTCAAATAGCAAACAAGAAGGCAAACTGGTTGACCAGTGCCTGAATTCTGGTTTAGACTGAATTTGATGAAGTTGAATCAGGATTGGAGAGAGGTCCTCTTGTTCCACTTGGAAATAAGCTTTGGAATTAGGATCAGTGACATGTGGTGAGGTTTACAGCCGGTGAGGCAAGCGAGCAAAAGCTGCCCTATGTCTGCCAGCGCTGCGGCTTCGGCGGGGCTTTCAGAAAGCCATGCCAAAGCCCTGGCGCAGCCTTCTGAAAGCCGCCCCCGAAGCCCCAATGCGTCCCGCTCTATGGTGCGGCTTTCCGAAAGCTGCCCCCAAAGCCTCGACACGTCCCACAGTGGATGACTCTGCTTAGTGCTTAACTATTTAAAAAAGCCTCTAAAAATGTGCCCTCTACAAGAGGACCACGTGCCTCATCTACATAAAGAATTTTTCAGCTTTAAACCCTTGCTTAACTCTGCTCAAGTGATCAAAAAGATAGACTAAATGAGGCACGTGGTTTTCTCGCCTCCTCCACTGTGACTCTGGCAGCAACTACCTCAGCCTTTTTCCTTTTAATATTTCTTTTCTTTTCATGATGACAGTGGGGAGGCCCTGCCTCCCCTGCCTCCCCTGACTGCACGTTCCTAATTAGGATCTAGGATCAAGGTGCTATTAGTCACCCATAAAGCCCTACATGGCAGTGGATCTGGATACTTGAGAGACCGCCTTCTGCCAATTACATCCCTGCGACCAATAAGATCCCATAGATTAGGCCTCCTCCGCATCCCATCGGCCAGCCAGTGTCGGCTGGCAACTACAAGGAGGAGGGCCTTCTCAGCAGTAGCCCCGACCCTCTGGAACGAGCTCCCCGTGGAGATTCGTACCCTCTCCACCGTCCAAGCCTTCCGCATAGCCTTGAAGAACTGGCTCGCCCGTCAGGCCTGGGGATAAGGATAGTTACCCCTCCCGAATGATGAATGTATGTTGCCTACTATTTTATTATATGTTTTTATCTTAATGTCTGTATTCCCCCTTCCCGGTTTTGTGTGAGCCGCCCTGAGTCCCCTCAGGGAAAAGGGTGGCCTACAAATACTAATAAAACTACAAAACTACAAAAACTAGGATCTACCTTGTCCTGCTTGGGGCCAGTGTTCCATAGAATTTCTAAGAAACCCAGACCTGGCTAGAGTTATCTATTCCAATCTTTCATCCTACTGGGATAATGTAATAGGCCTTCTGCTCTTATAAAGGAGGTCCAAGATTATTATTAATATTTTATATGGAGTCAAAATGACTCGATTGCTGAGGGAAAACATCCTAACCCAAAAACTGAAGCACTGAAATATGATTTTGACTCAAAGAAAAGCCTTTCCTGATATCTGGAGAAAAAAAACTAGTGACACATTTTTAATTTCCTTTTAAGAAATGTTGCTTAGATTTGGGCTATTGCTTGTAAGAAGGCACTTCATTGTAACACCCTTTGAATGCAATTATTTATCTTGATTGTTAGCTATTTATGTCATTCTGGGAAGAAAATGAGCTCCAAATTTAACTAAAAACAAATATGAGTTTGTTCTTCTAAGCCAGTTGCTGTTACCTAATTGTAGTTCTGCAGCAGAAAAGATCTTATCTTGGATACTTAGCTGGGCCTTAGAAATTCCCTCACACAGCTCATAGGTTCTGAAGCAAATAATGCCTGACTTACACTTTCTGAGGGACATGTCCTCATGAGTTTACATCATATCATTATAGTTCTAGAAACTCAGAGGTCACTTTTATTTCAAGAGTGTGTCAGCATGTCAGGATGGTTAATACTAACATTTGTTCTTTGGCGTTCCTTGTTTTTCTGCTTAGCCTTTGCCTCAGTCTCAATGTGTGGAAAAATGCCACCCTGGATTTGTCAAGCAGAAGCGAGAAGGAGAGCCATTTTGTTGCTACGACTGTGTTCCTTGTCCGGAGGGGACCATCTCCACTCAGGAAGGTGAGTGACACCAAAGAAAAGGGAAGGCCTTGAGGATGTGGATTCATCCAGGACAATTTTTTATACATGTGAAGGTTCAGACATTGCCAAATATTATAGAACCTCTGTCAAGTGTACCCCTCTCAAATGGTGGGCTTCAAAAATTTTAGAAAGGGGTTCTCTGAGCAGTCGCTGGGTGGGTGTGGCCATGGTAGGTGTGGCCTAGTCAGCCTCCTACACCATAGGAGGGGGGTGTTTTTGCCCTCCACAGGCTCTGAAGGCTTTCCTTGAGCTTCTAGGAAGGTCAAAATGACATTCCCAAGCTCCGTAAGCCCTCTGGAGGCCAGAAATGGGCTTATTTCTGGCCTTCACAAATTTCCCATAGGCCCATTTTTCACTCTCCCCAAGCCTCCACACACCCCCTGCACTTACCTGCATCGAAAACAGGCTGCATGGGGACTCCTGGGAGGGGAAGGTATAGGATGGGGTGGGCGGGGCCAGCCAGGAGTGGGATTTGGGGGTTCTCCAAACTGCACAAAACCTTAGCTAGAGGTTCTCCTGAATCCCTGTGAACTCCGAGAATAAACATGGTTAAGAGTTTAATTTAAGTAAAAAGATTGGTCTTGAATTTTTTAAAAATGTATATTTCAGACAACAGATCCTTTTTCAGTTAATTCCATGGCCTTGGACACTAGGGAAGATTTTCTTTCAGTTCAGAATAGAATAACAGAGTTGGAAGGGATCTTGGAGGTCTTCTAGTCCAACCCACTGCTCAGGCAGCAAATGCTATACTATTTCAGACAAATGGTTATCCAGTCTCTTCTTAAAAACTTCCAGTGTTGGAGCATTCACAACTTCTGCAGGCAAATTGTTCCACTGATTGATTGTCAGGAAAATTCTTCTAGGTTGCGTCTCTCCTTGATTAGTTTCCATCCATTGCTTCTTCTCCTGCTCTCAATACTTTGGAGAAACTCTTGATTCCATCTTCTTTGTGGCAGCCTCTTAGATATTGGAACACTGCCATCATGTCACCCCTAGTCCATCTCTTCATTAAACTAGACATAACCAATTCCAGCAGTTGTTCTTCATATGTTTTCCACTGATCATCTTTGTTGCTCTTCTCTGCACTCTTACTATAGACTCCACATCTTTTTTACACCATGATGACCAAAACTGGATGCAATATTCCAAATGTGCCCTTACCAAGGCGTTATAATGTGGTATTAACACTTCACAAGATCTTGATTCTATCCCTCTGTTAATGCAGCCTAGAACTGTATTGACTTTTTTGGCAGCCTGCTGCACACGGCTGTCACAGATTTAAGTGATTGTCCACTAGGAGTCCAAAATCTATCTCACAGTTACTACTATTGAGCATAGTGCACATATACTGCACCTGTGCATTTTGTTTTTATTGCTTAAATGGAGAACCTTGCTTTTTTCACCATTGAATTTCATTTTGTTAGATAGCGCCCATTGCTCAAGTCTATCAAAAGCCTTCTGTATTTTAAGCCTATCTCCTGGAGTGTTGGCTATTCCTGGTAGCTTGGTGTATCTGCAAATTTGATGAGTTCCCCATCTATCCCCTCATCCAAATCTTTGATGAAGATCTTGAAGAGTACTGGGCCTAAAACAGAGCATTGGGATACCCTACCTCTTCCTGAAGTAGAAAGAAGTACTTTCTTACTAACACACAGTCTGAGGGAGGGTTTTCAACTTCTCTCCCCTCAAAACTCTCCCAAGCAGAGATGCCAAATGGAATTAAGGTAAGGTGACCAGATTTTCAGATTGGTAAAGAGGGACACCATTGCTGGGGGGGGGGGGGGCTTGATTAAAAATTTTATATTTTGTCAAAAGGTCACCCCAGGACACTGAAACCAGCATAAATACAAATCTGTTGCCAAACAAAATTTTGATCACGTGACCATGAGGATGCTGCAATGGTTGCTAAGTGTGAAAAATGGTCTCAACGGTCGCTAAGTGTGAAAAATGGTCATCAGTCACTTTTTTCAATGCCATCTTCCTTCCTTTATCCTTCCATCCTCTCTTCTTTCCTCACTCGCTCCCTTCCTCCTTTTCTCTTCCTTCCTCCTTCCATTCTTTCAGCTTCATTTCTTTTGCCTATCTACCTTCTCTGTCTTTCTGCTCTTTCCATTTCTTTCTTCCTCTTCGCTTCTGTTCCTTCCTCCTTCCATCCTTTCACCTTCCCTCCTTCCTATTTCTTCCTTCTTCCTCCCTTCTGCCTATCTACCTTCGCCTTCTCTGTCCTTCTGCTCTTTCCCTGTCTTGTTTCCCTAAAATCTTGTGGCTCATCTTAACTCAAAGTGTTCTCTCTTCCTTCCAGCCCATTTTTCTTTTCTTTTTTTAAGTTTACAAAGTAATTTTCACCAATTCAGTGGAAAAAAGAAAACAGACAGCCCTCTGTCTCAATACACACATTCAAATAGAGAGAAGTTCCCTAAGGATGAGCTCTCCAGCACAAGTACCAAAGCTTGGAAGCGTAAACCTCTGGTTCCAGTGAACGATACAGATTGTATTCAGGCAGTTTTCTGTTCCAAAAAAAAAAAATTCTTGCAACGGGCTCTCTCCCACCCCCAGCAACAAACATTCAAACATTAGCCTTAGGCACCAAAATGCTTCTACAAATGGAAAACTGGCCAAAGGCCAGAGAAACTCCCAGATTTGGAAATACCTGAGTACAAACCCAGGCAGTCCTGTGGGCTCAGACTCTCTTCCCTCTCTCCAACTAATTCCCTAAACTGAGGGCAGCAAGTCTACAATAAACTAGATTGCCAGAAAGGGGGGGGGAGACACACACACACACACAAACACACACACAACAAAACCCATTAAATATGATCAGACTGTAACCAGCTTTAAAACATCCCCACCCCTAAGTGAGATACACTGGACAAAGGTCTCTTAAGACCCAAGAAGAGAGTGTGAATGGGGTGTGTGTGTGAAGGAGAGAGAGAAAGGAAGAGTGAGAGTGGTTGTGAGTGGTGTGTGTATGGGAGACAGAGAATGACTGAGTGTGTTTGTGTGTGAGAGAGAGAAAGGAAGTTGAGCGTGAGTGGGGTGTTTGTGTGTGTGAAAGAGAGTATGATTGAGTGTGTGTTTGTGTGTGTGTGAGAGAGAGGAAAAGTGAGTGTGTGTGTGAGAGAGGTGGGGGGAGGAATCCCTGCCCTGAAAAGGGAGCATCCTCCGAAGTGAGCAAACAAGCCCTTTGCGGGCAGGAGGCGTTGAGCGCTGCTTCCCCAAGGAAGCTGCGCACCTTTTCTTTTGCAAGCGCGCGACACAACTGGCCCAGGAACCTCTGCCGCCTGTCAGGCTGGTTACCAAGATTTAGGCCTGAAAAGGTGGCTCCCTGCAAGCGAGGACGGGCCCGCCGTCTTAAGTAAGGGCGAGAACCGGGCTCACCCTGCGCAGCTCCTGAAGACAGTTTGCGAGCCAAGCCTTTCCTTAGAGGATCTCCTGCAAGAGCCGCTCGGCGAGGGATCTGCTTAGGTGGCTGGATCCGGGGTGAATGGGAGGCTGGGATGGGCATGGAGGCGTGGGTGGCCCGGATGGTTGCAGCCCCGACTTGCCTCGCCCAGCGGCGGCCCGGACTAGCTTCCCCTCCCGCCTCGGAGGCGCCCTGCTCACCATCTGTCGGTGAGCTTCACCACCCCACTGATGGCAAAAAAAGGCCCAACACCACGCGGAGGGCAGAGAAGAGTAGCGCCATCGTCCCCTTCGCTCTTTCTTCCACCTTTCCCTCCGATTGGCTGCCAGCCAAAGGAGGTGGAACCAGGGCGGGGGCACAGAAAGGAGGCTGGGAAAGCCGCCCCGGACGGCTTTCTTGCACACAGGACGGGCGCGACCTGGGAGACACAGGGAAACTCCGCAGGACGTGAATGAAGCAGCGCTGGGAAGGTACTGCTCCCGGAGCCCAAGGGTGGGCAGGCTGGCGAGCGGGCGACATTCTCGCACACAGGATGGGCGCAACCTGGGAGACACAGGGAAAGGTGCCTGCTCGCCAGCCCGCCCACCCTTGGGCTCTGTGGGCAGCACCTTCCCAGCGCCGCCGCTGCCGCGCTGCTTCCCTCGCACCCTGCGGATTTTCTTGCACACAGGACGGGCGAGACTTAGGAGACACAGGGAAAGGCGCCCGCTCACCAGCCCGCCCACTCTTGGGCTCCGGGGGCAGCACCTTCCCAGCACCGCTGCTGCCACGCTGCTTCCTTTGCGCCCTGCAGAGTTTCTCACACACAGGACGGGCGCGACCTGGGAGACAGAGGGAAACTCCGCAGGGCGCGAAGGAAGCAGCGTGGCAGCAGCCGCACTGGGAAGGTGCTGCCCCCGGAGCCCAAGGGTGGGTGGGCTGGTGACCAGGCGCCTTTCTTGCACACAGGGAGCTGAATGTTTTTGAGAGGGGACGGGCGCGACCTGGGAGACACAGGGAAACTCCGCAAAGTGGGAGAATGAGAGGAGGGCCATCTCCTCCCCCCAGCCGCCCTACTGTGGAGGGACAAAGGCTAGTAGAGGAGGCGGGGGGAAACCAGACCGCGGCCTCCTTAGGGCTAAAGGCCGCCGCCACCCACCCGAAGCAGCGAAGCCTCCCGATTCCCACCAGTACCGTTACTCACCAGTTAAGCAGCAAGCAAACAGTGAAGACAAAATGAAATGGAGACTTGCTCGGCGTGCTAAGCTAAGCAGACTCCAGCCAATCAGTGAGCGCGTGTTTAAAGTTTTCCATCCCAGCCATCCCACTGATTGGCTGAAGTCCAGGCCAATCAGTGCGCGGCAGGCTGGGCTGGGTTAGATTTTTAGTGTAGAACGGAATGAGCGAGTGAGCTAGCAGCTGCTGGGAGGAGAGCGAGCGAGCTGTGAGCGCCAAAATAAAGCGGGGTTTTCTGAGAACGGCCCGGGATGCGGGAAAAATTATGGGAAGGCGTGCCTGTCCTGCCAGATGCGGGACATCTGGTCACCTTAAATTAAGGCCTGCTTTCTCCGGAATTATCTATGAAAACAGGAAGAGCTCTAAACCCCTCACTGATAATTCACTGAGAAGTTGTTGAGGAATATCTCATCATTTTATTGATTCTGAAGACAAATGAATGCCAACAATGACAATGTTATTGATCCAGCAAGCAACATCTGTCTATGATTTCAGTCTTTCCAGAACATGTGTGTCAAACTTGATCACGTCATGTAACATATAATGTTGCATCATGACGTTTTTTGCCGTTGTGGAGCCGGGATGAGTGTAAACTCTGTGTGACACAGCCAGCATATGGGCTGCCAATTTGACAGGCTTGTTTTAGAACAATCCCTATGTGAGGTTGTTGTTAGCAGCCTATCAGGAAGTAGCATAACTTAGCATGATAAGCATGCTCCAAGGGAATTCTAGAAGAAAAATACAATTTGTGAGATTCTTGGTGCTCTCTGGGCTTACTTGTCTTCTTGCAGATGTTTCATTTCCCAAACTAGGTCACATCACCACTGCTGGCACTTATGACGTTACTTAGTCTGTATAAATGTCCCTGGAGATTCTCAGCCATCCAGTCATGGTTGTCACAAAAGTGCTTTTTCAAGAGGCAACTGGACTTTCTCATTTTTGTTTGAATATGTTTCACTTCTCATCCAAGAAGCTTCTTGAGAGCTGAAGAAGCTTTTTGGATGAGAAGCGAAATGTCTTCAAAGAAAAACTAGAAAGTCCAGTTGCCTCTTGAAAAAGCAGCTTTGGGACAACAATGACCTGGATGACTGAGAATCTCAATAGACTTTTGTTGATCTTGTTTTTTTATAATTATACATACAGTATAGAGGGATTTTTTTTGCTGGAGTGTAAACTGCACAAAGTTTTCTTTGTGTATACATATATGTATGGATAGCTATATTTGTTTTTAACAATAAAACAAAATTAAACTTTGATTTTGGGTTTTACTCGTTAAATAGATTTGTTGTTATAGAAATGGCTAGTTTACACTATTATGGGAAAGTAAAAAGTTGATGTTATTGTCTTATTCTCCTGCACCAGAGGGAGTCTGAAGTCAATGCCTTTTTTTCTTTTTTTCCCTTCTTTCCTACAATTCCCTCTTCCCCTTCCCTTTGTTCCCTACTATTTGCTTTTGTAGTTTTGTATTTAATATTATAAGCTAATAAAAAACTGTAAAATGTAAAACAAAAAAGCCCCATAAAATAAAACAAGCATTTTATACAAAAGCATATATTTTAACATTTAGGATGGTAAATTTTCCATAACTTTCTTATTTCTCAGTATCACATCTCATTCGAAGAAGGTTTTCTTGAAATTTGAGAGGAAAAAATAAATATTATTTTCTGTTATCCCAGATATTGAAAAATGTACCAGCTGCCCAGATTATCAATATTCAACTGAGAACCGACTCCGATGTGTCTCTAAACGAATAACCTTCCTATCCTACAAGGAACATCTGGCCATTATATTGGTCTCCTTTGCCCTAGTCTTGTTCCTAACCACAAACCTTGTTTTAATCGCATTCATTAAATACCGAGAAACTCCTATTGTCAAAGCCAACAACCGGGATCTCTCCTACATCCTCCTGGTCTCCCTCCTGCTTTGTTTCTTGTCCTCCTTTCTCTTCATTGGACAACCAAGAAGAGCCACCTGTCTTCTACGACAAACAGTATTCAGCATCGTCTTCTCAGTAGCTGTATCTTCTTTGTTAGCAAAAACGATCACAGTGGTATTGGCCTTCCTGGCAACAAAACCAGGAAACCGAGTGAAAAAATGGTTGGGGAAGAGCTTGGCCAATTCCATCATCCTTTCTTGTTCTGGTGTTCAGTTTTTCATTTCTGGCCTTTGGCTGGGAGTTTCTCCCCCATTCCCTGACTCTGACCTGCACTCCCAGCCTGGAGAGATAATCCTTCAATGCAATGAAGGTTCTATCACCATGTTTTATGTTGTCCTCGGCTATATGGGCTTCCTAGCTGCTGTTTGCTTCACAGTGGCTTTCTTAGCCAGGAACCTCCCTGGGGCCTTCAATGAAGCCAAGCTGATCACCTTCAGCATGCTGATCTTCTGCAGTGTCTGGGTATCCTTCCTGCCCTCCTACTTGAGTACCAAAGGGAAATACATGGTGGCTGTGCAGGTCTTCTCTATCCTAGCCTCTGGTGCTGGACTGCTGGGCTCCATCTTCTTCCCCAAGTGCTATATTATTATCCTACGGCCAGAGCTAAACACTAAGGAACACTTAGTGATAAAAATAGGAAACTGATAATGAAATTGTTTCTTAGATTCATATCATTTAATTACTTATTGCAATTATTATTGGTTTGTATGCTTCTTTGTCATTATTTGACAATTAGGGTTATTTAAAAACAAATAAAATAAAAATATAGAGTGTAAGATTACTCAAATCAATATCCAAAATAATCTCAAACATTAAACAAATAATTAATAATTAATATTTGTGTTTTTTAAACTATTGCTTCTCTTCCTTTTCCCCAGAACACTCAGATTAGCTAATATTTGGCTTAAGCAATATTTTAAGAGAGGGCAAATAGGAACCATATCCTGGGCTTTGGGGAGTACTCAACTCTGAAGCTGACCTGGCCGAAGCTATCTTGTAGCTTCAGTGTTACCACACTGGAACTGAGGGATAGGGAGGGGTATTAGAGATGGCTGGGGTTGTGTAGCCAAAATAAAATACTTTCCCCTGGGAACCAAGGACATTCTCACACCTGGACGGAGGAAAGAGGAGTGATGTCACAGGCTTGAGGATGCTGCCATGATTGGACCATGTGACTGATTGGGTTTGCGGGGGGAAAGTTTTACTTTTAATTAGGTAAAAAACAAGGTCCTCTCAGAGATGGTTTTCACCAGATATGTGCCAATTTGATATTTCCAATAGAGCTATTCTTTGATGAATTAATCTGCCTCAGAGTTTTTATGGTTTATGGTTGGTTTATTAAACTTGTATGCCACCCTATTCCCAGAAGGGACTCAGGGCGGCTAACAAACTCATAGGGAAGGGGGGGAAATACAACGAAAGCAAACAAGACAAACAATTACAAATAAAACATATTAAAACTCCACAACAGGCGCACCAATTCGAGTGGGGCTGGGAACTCATCAGCCCCAGGCCTACCAGAACAGCCAGGTCTTAACGGCTTTGTGGGAAGCCAGAAGGGTTGTGACGGTCCGAATCTCCACGGGGAGATCGTTCCAGAGGGCCGGAGCAGCCACAGAGAAGCCCCCCCCTCGGGCGGTCGACCATCGACACTGGCTAGCTGATGGAACCCGGAGGAGGCCTAATCTGTGGGATCTAATTGGTCGTAGGGAGGTAATTGGCAGGAAGTGGTCTCTCAAGTACCCAGGTCCGATACCATGTAGGGCTTTTGCTTGCAGTGGATCTATTAGTTAGAATCCTAACAATAAGCTTGGAAGACATATTCAAAGTTAGTTAGGAATATCTCAACATCATCTCTTTCAAACAATATTTTTGGAATTGGAGTTTTCATGCCACTGAGGTTTGGGTAGTGCCCTAACTGGTGTCGGTGCTCCTTCTCTTTCTCCTGATGTGCCCTTTCTCAGCAATCTCCATTTAGTTGAACTCCAGATCAAGTTTCATCCTCATTGTGGCTTCCTCTCTCTCAGCTTCTTGTTCCAGTTTCTTGGAAGGAGATGCTCAACAGTCTTTTTGACTTCCAGTGAGGAATGTCCTGTTACATACACATTTATAGCCTGAGCTTTTCTGGCAAGCTTTGCCTAACAATTCTCTTTGCTCCTTCTCAACCAACTGATTAAGCTTGCAGTACTGATCATCCCAAAGGTGCTTTGCTTTTCTTTTTCCTAGGAGGCAACTGGACTTTCTTGTTTTTATTCTTTTGAAGATGTTTCACTTTTCATCCAAGAAGCTTCTTCAGCTCTGACAGGATATTGGGGAAAGGAAGGATTTATATTCCTTGCAGACAGCTGGTGATTTGCATCCTTTTAGAGGGTCATTGAAGCACTTGGATGCTCTGGACCCAGTGCCAAGTCTTTCACTTTGTGCCTATTCAAGTTTCAAATTCATGTTATTGGGCATTCTGAAGTCTGTTCCTGCAAAACTGAATGCAATATTCCAAGTGTGGCCTTGCCAAGGCATCATAAAGTGATCCTGATTCTATCCCTCTGTCAATACAGCCTAGAACTGTGTTGGCTTTTTTGATAGCCACAGCATACTGCTGGCTCATATATGAGATGTTTTTTTCCCTTCTGTTTCTTATCACACTTAAAACTGTTTTTATTTCATCCTTATTTGAAATTCTCCCCCCCCCATTTGTCTTTGTTTCTTCAACCTCTTCACCAGGAGACTGATTGGTAGCTGAGTTCCCAGGCAACCATTGTCTCATCCCTCTTGTTCGATTGACTGCTGCTGGGTTGCCACGATGACAGTGGCAGGTCAGGAACAGAGGCAACCACTAGGGAGAGAGGGAGGCGGGGCTTCTATCTTCCTTCAGAACTGGAGGAGCTGAAGGGGAACATCTTCTCTCTTTTAGGAAACTCTGATCAGAGGCAGCCCAATGAATGAATATTCAAAAATATTTTTAAAATGAAGGAAAAATTCTAGACTTTGGCAGAATTGAAATAAGAAACAGTGTGGATAAAGAACTTAAAAGAATAGAGAGCTGAAATAAAAAAATATTTTGTCTTCCCTCAGAACTGGAGACAAAATCTTCTCTCTTTTAGTAAACTCTGATCAGAGGCAGCCCAGAGTAGGAAAAAAATAAAAGAATATTTAAAAATATTTTTAAAATGAAGGGGAAAAAATCTAGACTTTTGACATAATTGAAACAAGAAATAGGGTGGATAAAGATTTTACTTAAAGAATAGAGAGCTGAGAAATAGAAAAAAAACTTCTGTCTTCCCTCAGAACTGGAAAAAATCTCTCCTTTGGGAAACTCTGATTAGAGGCAGCCCAGAGTAGAGAAAAAATGAAAGAATATTTTTAAAATGAAGGAAAAATACAAGACTTTGACAGAAGGAAAATAGGAAACAGAAAGATAAAAAGGAGGGAGATGCAGTGAACTTGGACTTTGGAGGAAACAGTGTAGATAAAGAGTTGCAATGGCTCAGTGATTAGAATGAGTATTGCAGGCTACTTCTGCTGACTGCCAGCTGCCTGCAGCTCGAATCTCACCAGACTCAAGGTTGACTCAGCCTTCCATCCTTCCGAGGTGGGTCAAATGAGGACCCAGATTGTTGGTGGCCATAGGCTGACTCTGTAAAATGCTCAGAGGGGGCTGTAATAGAATTATTTCTATTTCTGTCTCTATTTTCTATTAGAAATAGCACTTAGAGTTATATACTGCTTCACGTTGCTTCACAGGCCAATTAGTACAATAATCAACCAACTAATCAGTCATTGTTTTTGTTTAAAAATATCATAGAGCCACATAAGCTGGACATGGAAGGGCCATAGATGGAGAGAGGATTGGTTCAAGGAACAAGGGAAATTCAAACAGGGGACCAGCATAAAAGCCATTGAGACCATAGGAGTAGGTAAACTAAATTTACCATAATTTGGAATAATATCTACCTCTTTCCTCTCCAGTGCTCTAATTTTCCATGTTATAGTTGAAGAGATAAAACACAAACATTATTTATAGGCCAATTCTACAATCCCAGGTTCAGCATATCCACCATCGTGGAGTCCTTGGTAGGATTGTTGTTGAGCCTTCCCACTTCTTCTAATCTTTCCAATTTTCTCAGTGGTTAAATAAATTACAATTACAATATGAACAAAATAGGAATATAATTGTGTTTCTGAAAGAGAAAAACAGCTTTTCACACACTGTTGAATCAGTGTGGAATCAGGAATCAGATCTAACATGAAGGAGGGAAAAAGAGAATTAATAAAAAAAATGTACACAATATCCACTGCTGTGGAGCTTGTTCACTCTTTAAAATAGTTATCAAATCTAAAATGGAAATATGCTTCTTCTTCTTCTCACTATTAGAAATTAAATGCCTGGCAGAGACAGATAAAGGACTCAATTTCTCTTCTTAAATTATTTCAGGAATTAATCACTTTGTTTAAATAAATAAAAAAATATTTATCAAATTGATATGCGCACTCATCTCACCCAAAGGAACTTACAATCAACAATACAATGTTTTTTTTTCAAATTAGATTACACAATGAAAATTTAAAAAAAACATTGCAAAAAAAAAAGGAATACTTGCCGATGTTACGTATGATAAAACTAGCACATAGGATCCTGTTACTAGGAGATTCCCAAGCCTGTTGAAAGAAAGCCTCAGGGGTTGCAGCTAATCTCACCTTGGAGTTAGTTTGAGGGTCCAGCCCAACCCTGGAATTGTTTGGCCCAGCACAATTTGAGACAATAATCTCACTGAGAGGAAACTGGAGTTCAGGAGTTTATTTCTGCACAGAATATATGGATGGATGCTTGGACCAAGTCCAAATGATGATGTTCCACAAATTGTTTTTATAGTTTTATGAAATATTTACTATTTACTGGGGCTTTTCCTTCTCTCAATATCAGTTCTCCTCCAAATAAGGTATTCCGTAAAAAGCAAATGGACATAATATTAAAGAAATATTTTCCTCAGATGTCAAAAAATGCAGCAAATGTCCAGATGATAAATATAGAAATGAGAAACGAATCCAATGTATCCCCAAAGTTATAACCATCCTGTAGAACATCTGGGCATCGTCCTGGTCTCCTTTGCTCTCATCTTGTTCTTAACCACAGGGTTCATTTTAATCATATTTCTTAAATAGATAGAGACTCCTATTGACAAAGCAGACAACCAGGATCACTCCTACATCCTCCTGGGCTGCCTGCTGTTTTGCTTCCTGTCTTCTTTTCTCTTCATTGGCCAATGAAGGAAAGCCACCTGCCTTTTTTGACAAACCATGTTCAGCGTTGTCTTCTCAGTAGCTGTGTCTTCTGTGTTGGCCAAAACAATCACAGTGGTACTGGCATTCTTGGCCACAAAACCAGGAAATAGGGTGAGAAGATGGTTGGGGAAGAGCTTGCCCAACTCCATCATTCTTTTTGGTTCTGCTGTCCAACTGTTCCTCTGTGTCATGTGGTTGGGAGTTTCTCCCCCATTCCCTGACTCTGACCTGCACTTCCAGCCTGGGCAGATTATCCTTCAATGCAATGAAGGTTTGGTCACCATGTTTTATGTTGTGCTTGGCTACATGAGTTTCCTTGCTGCCATTTGCTTCATGGTGGCTTTCCTGGCCAGGAACCTGCCTGGGGCCTTCAATGAAGCCAAGCTGATCACCTTCAGCATGCTGGTCTTCTGCAGTGTCTGGGTCTCCTTTCTGCCCACCTACCTGAGTACTAAAGGAAAGTCCATGGTAGCTGTACAGGTCTTCTTCATCTTGGCCTCCAGTGATGGGCTTCTGGGGTGCATCTTCTTCCCCAAGTGCTATATTATCCTCCTGAGACCAGATCTAAACACAAAGGAACAACTAATGATAAAAGTAGGGAATTGATAATAAAACTGTTTCTTAGACTCATAACATTTAATTTTTCATTGCAATTATTATTGGACTTATATTCTTCCTTTGCATCTGTTTGAGAATTAAGCTTATTTAAAACCAAAGGAAATAAAAACATATAAGCAGTGTAGGACTAATGTAATTGAAATCCAACATAGTCATCAAACAGTAAAATGAATTAATTAAAATTGGCATGCAGCCTAGGAAGGACAGGAGAAGAAATAAGGTAGTTATATTAAGAAAAGTCAGCTGAAGGGAGGAGACAAGATTCCCCAAAGAGGGGCAGAAGAAGTCTTTTGCCTTAGGTGGGATAATATGGAAATCTAAGTGTGTGAACATGCTCTCTTTCTCTCCATCAGTTGTTCTCTAAAGTAAGGGATGGAAATAGAGCTGAGAGAGCATTCTTCAATTCAATGAAGGCTATTTCCCAATGTTTTATGTTGTCCTCAGCTACATGGATTTCAAGGACATTCAGATGAACCCCAGTTGCAGCACTATGTATGACCTTTTCTAGTTTATCTGCTGGGGTTAGATGTCAGCAAAAGTCCTTGTGAGACCTCAGAATTCCATGACCTCAGTGTTGAGTCATCACTCTCCCAACACCCTTGCTGGACATGTCCCAAAAGCAATCAGCCCACTAGAAAAACTATCTGTAAGGTTCAACCCCCCTCTATGAAGACTTGATCTAGGAAAGAAAAGAAAATAGCCTGAGACCAGCTTTGTCTCTTATCCACATGGTTCTCTGGTCCCCAAAAGGAAGCTTTCAGCATTGTGCCATGCAAATGGGAAAATAATATATGGATGAAAATGGTAGGAAGCATCCTTGAGGCTTCTCTATCCAGAGTTAACTAGGGAGCTGCAAGTAGAATCCATCTTCTCCAGAAGCTGCCTAGAGGCAACTATCTTTGCCACATCCAATCAAATGGAAAGGGCTGGAGGTTAACATTCTGATATCTGGTGTATGTGTGTGTGAGAGAGAGGGGGGGGGAGATATCATGTACATGCCTTCTTGGGCCAGTCCAGGAGATTCTAAGGTTTTGTCCATTTTTCTCTCTCTAAATACTTTCAAAGTTGGCTAAATCAAATATGACTTGATGCACATTTCTGTTATCAGAAATATCTTATCATAGAGCTTTTGATACCTCATAATCTCATGAGTGCAATGGGGCCTTTGAATCAATGCAATTGAGCCCTATATAATACCTCACACACACACACACACACAGAGAGAGAGAGAGAGAGAGAGAGAGAGAGAGAGAGAGAGAGAGAGAGAGAGAATGATTTCCTCTTTATCTATCACTCTTTAAGCTATTTGTCAAAGAGGCAGCTCATCTCAAGTCTCTGTCTTCAACCTACCTTTCCACATACTAACACAAGGAATCCATGGTGTCTGACATAAGGAGACAGATGTAAGGCTTGGCCTATTGCCCCCACACATATCCTTTAAATTTGAGATACCTTCAGCTGCCTCTGTTAAGAGACGGTTGACTGTCCTTGTTCATATGACTACTTCTTCTCTCTTATAATGTACACAACCAGAACAGAATCTCTGAAAATTATTTTTTTCATTATATTAATCAAAATATAATGGAACACGGTATGAATGTCTATGAAGATTCTCGGTCATCCAGGTCATGGCTGTCCCAAAGGTGCTTTTCAAGAGGCAACTGGATTTTCTGGTTTTCCTTTGAAGACATTTTGCTTCTCATCCAAGAAGCTTCTTCAGTGTGTGCACTGCTAAAGAGGACCTTGAAAGAAGCAGGTTATCTGGATCTCTTTGTGTTATGATAGGTGAGCTCATCCATCATCATGGGGTGAGTTACCATTGGCAGGTTGACGATACTAAATTTTATATGTCTGTCTCTAGCAAATTCAGTGATGCTGTGAATGTCTTATTCTGGTGTCTGGGAACTATGAGTGTTTGGATGGAGAAGAACAGCCTTTAGATAAACCCTGGCAAGACTAGGGAGTGGCTTCAGGTTTTAGACTCTGCCAGTTGTAGGACTATGCCATCTTTGGTGCCGGATGGAGTTGCTCTGCCAACAGACCTGGTGAGAAATCTGAAGACCTCCAAGACTCATAACTCCTGCTTGGGGAGTTTTTGGTCTTCGTGATTAAGTTGACCTTTGCACAGCTTCATGCTCTTCTATTTACACCTGTCCCTGTAAGTGGATAGCAGCAGACATGAATGTAATTGAAGTACTTGGCAGAGAACTCTTGCGTGAAAAATGTCAAGCCTGCCAAAGAAGTGATAGTAAAGTCCAAATGTATTCCAAAATTCACAGAATGCCAAATCAAATAGTCAGCCAGTCCACGAGGCAAAGGGTCATGAACAAGAAGCAGGAGCAAGAACTGAGCTGGAAAGCCAAGGGGTTGTCTGGAAACAAAGGAGATACATTAATCTGCCTGCAGATAGTAATTCACAATTACTCATGAATTTCCCCTTGGTTAACAAGGAGCCTCACTGAGGCATATTACTACGCTCACCTCTGAATGCTTTGGGAATTGTGCCTCATCATCTGACTGCTCCAGCTGAACAGGAGATGTCTCCCCCTGCCTGATTTCAAGTACTTGCACACTCACGACTCTATCCTTGGAGAATGGCCAGCAGTTAGGTGGTAGAATGATGTTTAGGAATACCTGTCAATCAGGCATGGGGACCAGGAGACTTTGTCTTCCTTGGATTCTTGTGTTGCAATTCCAGGAAGTTATATATTGGTTGAGATATCCCCCTCTGAAGTTGGAGTTGGCCAAGCTCTTCCCCAACCATTTCTTCACTTGGTTTCCTGGTTTTGTGGCCAGGAAAGCCAGCACCACTGTGATTGTCTTGGCCAAGAGAGAAGAAATGGCAACTGAGACTGGTTCATCCCACCTTTCACTGAGAAGTTGTATTGTACTATCTGCAGATGATTTCCCTTCAATCTCTATACATCAGTTTATGTGGAATCCCAACACAAGACCACAAAAAACACAACAATCAAGTCTTACTGTAGTTATTATTTATTCCGAATACACTGGAGGAATTCCCTCCAAAAAAGAGTGTGGGAAAATCCTTCAGAAAAAAAGGATGCACTGACATTTATACATTTCAGGAAAGCAGGACGTGTGTGTGTGTGTGTATTTATATGTGCATATTTAATACATCACATAAGTGTTGTGGCTCGGTAGGAGCCTTTGGAGCTGCTATCAGACTCTGACACAGAAACCTCTTGTGAGTGGTTTCAGGAGAGGATAACAAGCAGCTGTGGCTCATTAAGGATCTCCTCCTGCGGATAAAAGACTGATGGTGCCACGTCCTAGTTGCAGAAGTCAACGTTCATTCGTTCCGTTCCGTTCCGTTCCTGTTCTAGTCAACGTTCCCCGTTTGTGTTCATGATTCAAAGAAACCAACTTGGAGAAGTGGTTTGCTGTAAGAGGTTGTTTTTGCATTTGCTGTTTAACTTTTTGCCAGAGAATTTATCTATGTTTATTTTGGGCTCACAGCCAGCAAAAGCCGGGACTGATAAAAATATTTCCTTTGAAGTTCTGTCTGGCTGTCGTTTCTGAACGAACAAGGTGGGGGTCAGAACACATAAGTATCCTTAAGAAATATTTTTTGTCTAAATAAAAAGAAACATACCATTCAAACTGTGATGCCACGTTTGATGGAACGTACTGAGAAATGATGTGTCAAGGTTACCTCATGCATTCCTTCTATTATTCTAAGCTGTTAATACACTTCCACTCTTCTAAGAACTTATTTTCTGGACAACATTCTTTTGCCTCTACACTTTAATAATTTCAAGTAAAAGAACTGGACCCTGGCATAAATAGGGAACACCTTCGGCCATTTTCTAAGTTTAGCCTGTTTGTTTGTTTGTTTGTTTGTTTCCTACTGGATTTTTTTTTGTTTTAATCTTTTGAATCAAATAAAAATTTAAATGGAAATTCCTCTGTCTCACATGTCCACATTTCTTCTTGTTGTAAGCTGCTCCCTTGTATTCAAGTCTGGCCTCAGAATAATAATGTAGCACTTGGGGATGAAGATGCAGCCCACCAGACCAGCATTGGAAGCCAAGATGGAGAAGATCTGAACAGCCACCATGTATTTTCCTTTAGTGCTAAGATAGGTGGGCACAAAACTCACCCACACACTGCAGAAGACCAGCATGCTGAAGGTGATCAGCTTGGCTTCATTGAAGGCCCCAGGGAGATTCCTGGCCAGGAAAGCCACTGTGAAGCAGATGGCAGCCAGGAAGCCCATGTAGCTCAGGGTGATATAGAACATGACAACAGAGGCTTCATTGCATTGAAGGATGATCTCTCCATTCTGGGAGTGGGGGTCAGAATCAGGAAAAGGGGGAAAAACGCCAAGCCAGGTGGAGCAGATGATAATTTGGACAGCAGAACAGGAAAGAATGATGGAGTTGGCCAAGCTCTTCCCCAACCATTTCTTCACTTGGTTTCCTGGTTTTGTGGCCAGGAAAGCCAGCACCACTGTGATTGTCTTGGCCAAGAGAGAAGAAATGGCAACTGAGAAGATGATGCTGAACACTGTTTGTCGGAGAAGGCAGGTGGCTTTCCTTGGTTGACCAATGAAGAGAAGAGGAGACAAGAAGCAAAGCAGGAGGGAGGCCAGAAGGATATAAGAGAGGTCTCGATTGTTGGCTTTGACAATGGGAGTTTCTTGGTATTTAATGAAGATGATTAAAACAAGGCCTGTGGTTAGGAACAAGAGTAGGGCAAAGGAGATGAGGATGATGCCCAGATGTTCTTCATAGGACAGGAAGGTTATTCTTTTGGGGATACATAGGACTCTGTTCTCATTTGGATATTGATCATCAGGGCACTTGGTGCATTTTTCAGTATCTGAGAAAATAGAATATAATTTTTCTTATACAATCTCTTCTTTCATGTGAAGATAGACTTTCTTTTGATGTGCTGATACTGAGAGACCAGAAAGCCATAGTAAATATTAAATAGGAGGTAGTTTGTGTGAGCAAGAATCATTGACCTGAAACCATTTCTCAAGTTTTACAAAATTCAAATTTCCAACTGACAAATGGAAGAAATATTTCCTCCAGCAGAATTAACTTCCCCAATTCCTGAATGTCCTTTGCTCTCTTCCTATCTCATCCTTCAAGATTGTTATTGTATTTTTCCAAATGTTGAAAATTAAGAACAATAAAATAGTCAATCGTTGATATGTCTCCTAAAACATGCACATTGATTGAAATGCTCTGGTTGAATTCAGTAGCCTTTCCTCTGGTGTCACCCACCTTCCTGAGTGGAGATGGTCCCCTCTGAACAAGGGACACAGTCATAGCAGCAAACAGACTCTCCTTCTCGAGCCTGCTTGGCAAATCCAGGATGACATTTTTCTACACATTTGGACTGAGGCAGAGACTGAGAAGAAGAACAATGAATTCCAAAGAAAATATGTCAGGACTAAACATTAATGACAAATGGCAGTCAACATGAAATTAGCAGTTTCTAAGCTTCATTTAGGTAAATATGAAATCTCCAGAAAGTTCCAAACAGTTGCAGGAGGTACAACTACTCACAGATTCTATATTTTGTTCATCTCATTTACTTCTATCACATCTTATTGCATTAATTGTCTTTTCTACTTAATAAAGTCTGGAGGGATGGAATTGAGAAAAAATATAAGCATTGAGTAACAACCAGTGGATTCCTCCTCTGACTGTATTTACATGCACTCCTCCATTCTTCATTTATCTGTGATTTTAAATTTTGATGATCTATTCATGTTTAGAATAAATTTAAGAATATTTTAAAAAATTCATTTTAGAATAAATTTTAAATTTGAATGTATCAGATTTAATGTCAGAAAATAAAAGTGTGATGAAGAAAGAAACGTATAACTGATAGAACACGGAAAGGTTTCTTCTGGACTACATAAAACATGGCAAAACTGTTCCTCTTTAAACATAGTTTAAAACAGTCTCCCAGTTAAGATACAGAGGAAACCTCCTTAGAAATTAGGGCCATCAACTTTAAAGGAAATGTTCTTTGCCAAGGTGGTGCAGTGGTTAGAATGCAGTACTGCAGGCTACTTCAGCTGACTGCTAGCTGCAAGTTCAGCAGTTCGTATCTCACTGACTCAAGGCTGACTCAGCCTTCCATACTTCCAGGTGAGTAAAATGAGAACCCAGATTGTTGGAGGCAATATGCTGACTCTGTAAACCACTTAGAGAGGGCTGTAAAAGCACCATGAAGCAGTATATAAGTCTAAGTGATATTGCTAAGTGCTATCATTTCTCTATTAATTCGTTCAGTTGATATGGCTACCATGCTGGTAAAGTGGAACTAAAATTGATTGCTTAGTTTCTATAACTGTGGTGACATAAGATGGAGGTGAGGCCATGAGAATTATCCTCTCAAACAGGCTAAGACATGCATCTTTTGCTGCAGAAGGAGAAATTTCTAATACCAGCTAGATATTCAAGACACAAAAGGACAATGATCAATCTAATGCAGTGTTTCCCAAAGTGTGGTATGCGTACCCCCAGGGGTACGGGAAGAGTTTGGTGGGGGTACGCGTTGCACCGGAGTTTGGTAGGGATCACATGGGAATATCACAACAGGAGAAGATATCTTTAATGTTATGAATATATTTATGCAAGAGAACAAAATTGATTGGAATAGATGTGTTGGAATAAGCACAGATGGAGCAAAACGTATGGTCAGAATTAATAAAGGACTCATTGCAAGAATTCAAAATGTTGCTCCAAATGTCATATCCACACATTGTTGCATACACAGAGAGGCTTTGGCAACACGTAAGATGCCCGCTGATCTACAGAAAGTTCTGGATGAAAGCGTGAAAATCATTAACTACATTTTTTTATGTAGTTATGAGGGGTACTCAGTGTTTTTTATGAGGGGTACTCAGCGTTATGAAAATTATAGAAGGGGTACACATATGTCAAAAGTTTGGGAAACACTGATCTAATGTATAATCACCAAGTTGACATCAAATGTTGGACATGGCTGAATCAGCTTAAAATGATGTCCCGTATTATGGCATCTGAAGAACAAAATAGTCTGTAGTACCCAAGCCTCCCAAATAGACTAAGGGCAGGGTATGGGTTATACCCCCCACATACAATTCTCAGTGACTGTCATTCATTTTGAGAACTTAGCCTTAGCCCACTAGAAATGGCTCTCAATCCTTTGGAAAACAGAGAAAAGATAACAATATTTTTCTCCACCTTGTTGAGCAACTTTAGCTGTGAAAGATGAACTTGGTTGATAAAAAGTCTATTTCTTTCAAAACTCCCCAGTTTTTTACTGATGGTATATTCCTTGGGGAGAACTACCCAGCTGTTGATGGTCATATCTGCTGCCACCTCTCCATTTTGGTCCAAATAAATTTTCACCCAGGAAAAATTGTAGAACTTATTCTTCTTCAGAAAGGGATGGAACTAGAATTGAAATATCCAGAAAAAATTTAAAGCAGATAATCTGGTTTGTTGTCCTACATGGTCTATTTGAATTTGAATCTTCCTTCTGCATATGAGTAACTTGCAATCATGTTTACTTGATAAAACAGGTGTTACTGCTATCTTGAAAAATAAATAAATAAATAAACATTGAAAAAAGTTTTCAATCATATCACTTCTAATTGCCCAAATATCATTGTCAGAATTTTTAATTATCAGGAATATTTTAAAGTGGACCATTTTTTTTAAAATGAAGAAATGAAGAGATTATTTACATCAGCTCCTTCAGAATTCCTACTCCTGGGCATGGACTTGTCAAGAAAAAAATTAGGCTAGCTGAGGGAGGAGCCAATGTCATGACCAGAAGGTTGTGTGGTCTCAATGCTCTGAGACCACACCCAATACTTTTGCCACGGGTGGTCCCAATGGACCTAAACCGTCCTGAAGAGACAGTGAACAAGAAGAATACATCTTGCTGATCTCGGGGATATAGCAAAATCCTTGAAAGAAGCAAGATAAGATCTTCAAGCCGGTGACAAAAATTCCAGCCATAAGGCTGACAAAGTCGGGGCGGCCCAAAATGGAAGGATATGGAAAGAGAAAGTGTTTTCAGCTGGTGAGGAATTTTTATTGTTTTAAAAAATAGTCTGCCTATAAAAACTCAAAAATTTGAATTACAGAATAGAAGAACTAAGTAGCAGCGGAATTGAATTTGGAATGGTTTTGAACAGTGGTTATCTTACTTTTTAAATGTTATTTACATGGACTGAATCTATGCAAGCCTTTTGAAATGGATGGACTAAGCTTTATTCTTCTCTCTTTGTGACTCTCTGTAATTCACAGATTAAAGTTTTTCTCTTTATTCCTGTGGCTATTTACAAAAAGAAACTCTTTAAGAGTGTTTACACTCTTAAAGTAGTAGAATACTCCTTGAATGTTCAAAATATAATGTTTCTTCTCCTCTTTTCTTTCATGGATTGCTGACTTGGTGCCCCAAGGCTTTGTTTTGGCTACCAACTGATAAGAACACACAGATGTCCCTTTGAAATTTGACCAGAGAGGAGAAATCTTTTAAGCTAGGGTTGCTGTATTTGTCAGAAATGACACAATATCCAGAAAAAAATGGAGGTCTTGACTTTGCAAGATATACTTTCAGAACTACAGAAATTATTAAATAAAGAAGAGAATCAATTGGAATACTTAGAGCACATAACAAGAAAATATGATGAAAAAAAATTAAAAATGTTCATCAAATGCAAAATGGGGTGATTGGAACCCAAAACACTGAAGTGGAAAATGAACATAAAGAGACCAAATCTGCTGATATCTATGGTAATTGGTTTGTTCCTGAAAATGGAAAGAATGGAATACACAAAGAGGAATTAAATGGAGAGGAAATCTACTTCAAGGGTCAAGATATAGAAGAAGATAAAATTAAAGAACCTATGGATTTAAAGAAAGAAATTCCACTAGCAAAAGTTTTCATAACACTGCTGACAATCAAAGACAAACTGAATAAGGAAACAGAAAGAGGGCATCAAGATTATATGAGAGATCTTCCGGAAGGGCAGAAGAGTAAAGAATAAAGATCCAGTTATGCCTTTAAAATACTTCTTAAATTTTTAATCTGAATAAAATTTCAGGACTCCTGTCTGGTATAAAATGACAAAGCTGTATACCGATGAAGAGATATTGAGACTGAAAGAAGCGGTGCTGAATTTGGACATATATTGTATGGGACTTATATAAGACTTGTTTGAATCTTAATTTAAACTGCGCATGATCTATTCTTTGGGGCGAGGAGAGCGGAGATCGTAGTTTTCTTGGATTGTGGTCTGGGATGAATGGAGTCGGGTGGCGTGGGGTAGATGGAAGGGTAGTGAAAGTTCAATTAGATTACCTTGATCCAGAATGTAAGCTGATTTTTGTATAAATTGTTATTTGAATACAAGGTTAAGAAAGATTATCTGGAGAGTCTACACGAGGGTGGAGTAAATATGAGAGGAGCAATGGATGAGGATAAAATATATATGCGGACACGGGTAAAGGCAGGATGGGAGGTATAAAATTTATATGCGGAAGCAGGTAAAGACATTGTTTAAGATTTTAAAAATAATGAGAAGCTGAGTTTAATGTTAGAGAGTATATTGACTTCTCTTTCTTGGGGGGGGGTTTCCCCCCTTTTTTTCTTTTTATTATTATTTTTTTTGTTCTTTATTTTTTTATTATTATTATTATTTTGTAACTTCTAATCTATTTGGTTTCAATATACTCCAGACTTTGCTTGATAAAGAACGATGCCGGGAATGGGACCTGGGAAGTCGGAAGGGGGTCAGGGAGGGGGGTTCAGGGGGTGGGTGGGGGGGAGGGTGGAAATATAGACTCAATTTTCAGAACAATGAATGCACTTGGATACTGTTGCTTTTTTTCTTTTTTTTTTCTTTTCTTCTTTCTTTTCCTTTTATTTTTCTTTTGTTTTAGTACAAAACAAATAGACCAATGAATACTAGAAATACACCGAAGCGAGGTGTAGAGGGAAAGAAGAGGGGGGAATTAAGAGGGAGTGAGAAGGGAATGTAAGGAGGGTGAGATGGTGGGAAGGGGAGACAGGAATGGCTGAGGGGGAGGGGAAGTAGAAGAGGGGATTGTTGGAAGGGAGAAATGAAAGTTGGAGGGGTAGAAGGAAGGGTGTATGTAGGATAGAAGTGTTATGAGTTGTTTATTGCTTCTTTTTTTTAACTGCACAGTATTTAAGTGATGGAATAAAGGAAAATGAAAATGTAATAAAAGATTAATCTCAATAAGATTATATGAGAGATCTTATAAGCAAGGAGTTGCTAACAGAAGTCCATACAAAGCTGATCAAGAAGATGACTAGAGGATTGATACCACAGATAGCAGAAGATATGAGATTGTTTTGTTATTGGAAAGATACAGGTTGATAGATGGAAGAATATAACTTAAAATTAGTTAAACTTAGAGAAACATAGTAATAATAGATATAATTAAGTAAATAATTGATGATGATAATAATGTATACAATGTGTTGTGTTATGATAAGTAATAATTGGATATGAATATGGAATGGTACTCATGAAAGGAGGATTAGAAATCCTTTTGGATTATATACAAAGGCTAATAAAAAGAACTAAATTAGATAAAGTTAAGTTTTGATTATTAGGGGGGAAATGTTATGATACAGGATATAGTCAAATAAAGGAGGGATAATGATGACAACCTATATATATGTACGGGTACAATGTAAGGAAACTGGATGAAAATTGTAAACAGTGATCTCAGAAGGAGGATTAGAAAAGTTTGTTATTAAATATTATGGATGTTTGCTTGAACAGGACATAAGGATTCAGTGTTATTGGAGGATTTTAGAAATATTAAATGAAATGCCAATACGTTGTTATGTATTAAATCTGGGTATATTTTATGATAAAGGACATTCAAACAATTATAGTCAAATAAAAAATGGAGGTATAAGGGCAACATGTATAAATATCTGAGTTAAAATACTATGGCAGAAGATATAAGATTGTTTTGTTATTGGAAAGATACAGGTTGATAGATGGAAGAATATAACTTAAAATTAGTTAAACTTAGTGAAATTTAGTAATAATAGATATAATTAAACAAATAATTGATAATGATAATAATGTATACAATGTGTAGTGTTATGATAAGTAATAATTGGATATGAATATTGAATGGTACCCATGAAAGGAAGATTAGAAATCCTTTTGGATTATATATCAAAGTTAATAAAAAAGAATTAAGTTAGATACAGTTAAGCTTTGATTATTAGGGGTAAAATGTTATGATACAGGATATAGTCAAATAAAGGAGGGATAATGATGACAACCTATATACATATACATGAGTATAATATAAGTAAACTAGAGGAAAATTGCTAACAGCGGTTTGGAAAGGAGGATTAGAAAAGTCTGTTATTAAATATTGTGGATGTTTAGCTTGAACAGGACATAATGATTCCATGTTATTGGAGGATTTTAGAAATATTAAATGAAATGCCAGTGTGTGGTTATGTATTAAATTTCGGTATATTTTATGATGAAGGACGTTTAAATAATTATAGTCAAATATAAATGGAGGTATAAGGGCAACATGTATAAATATCTGAGTTAAAATACTATGGCAGAAGATATAAGATTGTTTTGTTATTGGAAAGATACAGGTTGATAGATGGAAGAATATAACTTAAAATTAGTTAAACTTAGTGAAATTTAGTAATAATAGATATAATTAAACAAATAATTGATAATGATAATAATGTATACAATGTGTAGTGTTATGATAAGTAATAATTGGATATGAATATTGAATGGTACCCATGAAAGGAAGATTAGAAATCCTTTTGGATTATATATCAAAGTTAATAAAAAAGAATTAAGTTAGATACAGTTAAGCTTTGATTATTAGGGGTAAAATGTTATGATACAGGATATAGTCAAATAAAGGAGGGATAATGATGACAACCTATATACATATACATGAGTATAATATAAGTAAACTAGAGGAAAATTGCTAACAGCGGTTTGGAAAGGAGGATTAGAAAAGTCTGTTATTAAATATTGTGGATGTTTAGCTTGAACAGGACATAATGATTCCATGTTATTGGAGGATTTTAGAAATATTAAATGAAATGCCAGTGTGTGGTTATGTATTAAATTTCGGTATATTTTATGATGAAGGACGTTTAAATAATTATAGTCAAATATAAATGGAGGTACAAGGGTAACATGTATAAATATTTGAGTTAAAATACTTGAGTTAATATGAATTATGTTTGTGGAAGAGATGCATGAAAACCTTTTGTAATCAACTGATACACTTTCTACAGTATGTAAGGAAGAAAGATTTTATGTGTTGTGTTTGTTTTGAAAAAAATAAAAAAATAAAATTAGGATATCTAATTAGCTAGGTTAATCAGAACAGAATAACAGAGTTGGAAGGGATCTTGGAGGTCTTCTAGTCAAGGTGAGCGCAGTGGTTAAATGCAGCACTGCAGGCTACTGCTAGATCAGCAGGTCAGCGGTTCAAATCTCACCGGCTCAGGGTTGACTCAGCCTTCCATCCTTCCGAGGTGGGTAAAATGAGGACCCAGATTGTTGGGGGCAATATGCTGACTCTCTGTAAACCGCTTAGAGAGACCTGAAAGGCCTATGAAGCGGTATATAAAGTCTACTGCTATTGCTAGTCCAACCCCCTGCTTAGGCAAAAAAGCCTACACCATGTTATGCCAGGTAGATTAGATACGAAAAAATGACAAAATGTAGGCATTAAAACAATACCAAATATGTACACATAGTCTGTCCCCATGAGATGAATACTGAGATGTATATTTCAACAACAATAGTTCCCCCCTTGCAAAACAGATGAACAATTTATGAACTCCTACAGCTCTATTTACCCAACCGCCTTGACCTTGTCAAGTGTGAACTGCTTCTGACAACTATTTGGAAGACTTATTGCTGTTCAAGTTGCCAGAGAACTGGGTGAAAAGAAGAGTGAGAAGGAATGCAGGCAATCCAAGAATAGACCGAATATACCTTGTGAGCCAATAACCATCAAGGTCACATCTGCAGGTGTCCAAGAAAGAAAGAAAGTGTTCTCAAAACAAAAGATTAATTCATTATTGGACAGCATGATCATAATGATGGGTGGGAAGAAGGGAATCTTAATGTTTAACTATATATTGTTGCACGGGAAAACCTCAGAGCTGGTTTTAATTCTTCAGTGTCAAAATGGTGTATCCAATAAAGTTTTACTTTTGGGATTTTAAAGTTCTCAAGAGTGTCTACTTTATTTGGGGGATGGGTTCTCTAGTTGGGTGATTGACATACCTACTATCAATCAACTGAAAAAAGACAGTTAACAAATAAGCCCAACTGAAAAGCTAAATTTCAAAGACCTCTGTTAAAAATCTGTTCTTGTATTTAACTTAGAGAAAACCCATAACCCAGTCATTAATCTCTATTGTAAATATCTAGACACCAGTGGTTGTTTATAAGGTTTTCCCAGGAATGGAAGCACAGCATTCTGTATAAGGGATAGAATTAAGATCATGTGAAGTGTTAATACCACTTTATAATGCCTTGATAAATCCACATTTGGAATACTGCATCCAGTTTTGGTCGCCATGATGTAAAAAAGTGTGGAGACGCTAGAAAGAGTGCAGAGAAGAGCAACAAAAATGATTAGTGGACTGAGGGCTGAAACATGCAAAGTATGTTTGCAGGAACTGGGTATGTCTAGTTTAATGAAAAGAAGGATTAGGACATGATAGCAGTGTTCCAATATCTCAGGGGCTGCCACAAAGAAGAGGGGGTCAAGCTATTCTCCAAAGCACGTGAGAATAGGACAAGAAGCAATGGATGGAAACTAATCAAGGAGAGAACTAACCTAGAACTAAGAAGAAATTTCCTGACAGTTAGAACAATTAATAAGTGGAACAACTTGCCTCCAGAAATGCTCCAACACTGGAAGTTTTTAAAGTAGAGATTGGATAACCATTTGTCTGAAGTGGGGTAGGGTTTCCTGCCTAAGCAGGGGGTTGGACTAGAAGACCTCCGAGGTCCCTTCCAACTCTGTTATTTTGTATTCAGCATCTCTTGACAGTCATCTTCTGATTGCATATAATAGGTCTGTTCCACAATCTTCATTGACCCCCATACCTGCCATGGCTGCAGTCTTTGAGCCCCAAAATGTCCCTCCCCCATCTTCCTTTTTCTCCTGGATCTGGAGGAGTATGCATCACTCAAGGCATGGGCCAGAGTCCTAAGGACGCTGTAATAATGGTGTGCATTTGAGACCTTGATCCTGTTCCGAGAGTGTGACTCCAGTAGTTTTTTCTGGGTGCATCTTCTCCGGCCTTTCACAGAAAACACATGCTTTGAAAAAGCACAGTGAAAAGACTGATCTGGTTCCACAGAGAAAGAATTTTCATAGGCATCACCTTTTGGCCTTTGTTTCATCTGAAAACCAAAGGTCCAAATACTATGGATGTATTCATGGGATCTATGCCTCGTCCATGACAGTTGGCCCCAAACTGTGCTGATCCAGACTTTCCCTTCAATGGGTCCTGGCAAAAGCGTAAGTGCTAAATGGAAAAAAATAATCATGTCCCAAATAGCAACATATTCCATGAAGTGGACAAAGACATTGACTTGTCTCCACTTAAAGAGGGCATCCCTGAGGGGAGCTGCAGATGGAGTTGTTGAGATTTGTTGTGATATAACAACACAAATTCCACTCTTGATTAGCATAGGAGTCAAAGTCATAATGAATTTCTCTCCATTTTCGGTGTTTTCAGCCAAGAGACCAGTCAAGGTCCATCTGAAATAGAGAAGCAGTTGGACAATTGTTGGGTAGAAGATCCTTCTTTTTGGGAAAAGCCGGTGGTAAAAGGGCAATTGACTTTTATCACTCAGAGCCTCTGAAAAAAAATCATATCTTATCTGAAAAAGTAATGAAGGACACTGAGTTATATTTAGGGTCGAATCAATTACTAAACATCACTTTTTCATAAATCCAACTGAGTTCTCTTGAGCATATAGAATAATTTATTATTGATTAGTCATTAGACCAATTCAAGATACAGAATATAAAAACCCATAAGATTACACGATCGCATATAAAATACTATAAAAATGAAATTAAGTAAAAAGAATAAAAATAAAGAATGTGATTTTATATTTCTATATCACTCCTACAATTTACTCCAGTCAGACCCACATGTGTAGATTGCAAATGAACTGGGGTTTTTTGACCACACAGAAAATACGCTGTTTCAGTATAAGAATCTAAATAAGTGGGATCCTGATCTCTCTTCTACTTATATCATTGGCACTTAAATAATAGATATGTTACATCTTCTAGCATCACGAATATATGTCCTTCCATTACAAGAAAGTTTGTTACATTTTTCATGTTTAACCATTGTGTCCAGCTACTCAAATTGTTCTCTGTTAACTATGATTCTAAGATGTTTAGAGATTTCTGTGTTTGAAGAGTTGGAAATCAGGAAATTATGTTTATAGTGGCTTGTCTGTTTCAATGTGCCAACCATATTAAGCGTGGCTATTCTCTTCTTCTACAGCTGGGATTCTTTGTGCGTCAATCTTTGGACCTTGTTCTCCAGTTGTACAAGAGACAGGGAGACTACAGCTCCTATGATTATCAGTTCTACCAACCCAGAGATCCTTAACTGACATTTTGTCTGTTCTAGCAAATGCAATTTTGGGAGTCTGTCAGCTTCCATAGCTTCAATATTACACCAAAAACTATATGCCCTGATTGTAGACAAATTGTAAACATTCCATGTCAGTTCTGAGGGCAGAAGCTGAAGTCCATTAATCCACTCCCATGATTCTGTGCTGTGATAATTTTTATTCCAGTAGTTATAGGTTATTTTAACCTCCAAATTTCAGCCTCATATAAGACCATGTGGTTAACCTTGGTGTTATATGATTGTGACTAGGGAAGCTGGATTTTCTTTTCAATTTTAACAGTACATTTATTCATTACTTTTTTCTAAGTGAGTTGAATTGAGTGTGTGAGTCAATATCTCATCTCAGAGAAAAATACTCCAGCTAAGGACATGCATTAACTTGCTGTACCATCAATGAGGTGCATGTGGTTATGATGTCATGTTTAAAATATTACAATTTTTGACTTTGATTTATTAATAATCAGAGAATTATTATGACTGTATGAACAAACTTTTTTTCAACAAACTACACAATCCAACTTGAAACTATAATAATATCATACCATCTTTCAGATGAAATCATGGTGTTACAATAGGCATGGGGTACTTCAGGATCCTTCAATAGTCCTAATAGGTCATTAATGTCTAGACTGAATAACAATGGTTCAAATATACATCCTTGTCTTGTCTCTTTGTAATTAGCAGTCCTAATTCTCATGCCTCCATTGGTCCAAACCTGAAAGTGATTGTCAATAATGGACCAACTCTGTCTAAAGCCTTCTTCTTCCCTTGCAATGAATGCATTTTTTACATCTACCAACTCACTGTTCTACTCCTGTGGAACCCAGCATACATTAGACAAATGGCTCAGTATGGCAAATATATTTATATCTCTAAAGGAACCTCAAATAGACTCCCACCAGTCTGGATATTTCTTGAATAGTTTACCTTGTGGAAAAGTCCTCTCCAGGAGCTTTATTGCTCTCCAAGTCTTTTATGATTAATTTTATCAGAGACATAATAGGGTAAAAATAGCTGACATGTTGGTAAATATGTGTGGCATTTTTTAACAGTGACTATTTAACAATTCCCACAAGTCCATAAGACATACATGTTTTATCTACTGTAAAAATCAATTATAATCATAATCCATGATATGATATGATATGATAATGATAATCCATTTGGATTCCTTTCACAAAGTAGGGAATCTGGGATTTTTTTTCACCACTGTAATTATCATTATTTTGGCTAACATTATAAAAAAAAGTTATTGACTTCCCATCACTGCTGCAGTTTCCTTTCATATAGAATGTCTTTTGATTGGTCCCAGAACCTCTCCTCACCTTCAGGAGCCTGCAAAGCAGCAAGAATGGTGTCCTGATTTGAAACAGCTGCTTTGATCCTTGCTCCCTCCCCACTGCAGATCCCAATTCTTGGCCATGACAACCAAAATGGTCATGGTGAAAAGCAGATCTTGTATTCCAAAGACAAGTGGCAGTTTATAGTATATGACCACCTTAAACAATTTACAAGATAGAGAAACATACACAAACCTGTGGGATTTTGTAAGTGCCTACTAATGTTGACATCTGGATGGAGCTGTCACTGTCACTTGCATCGAGAAGAACCAAAATGTTGTCCTTTCTTCCACAGCTGTAGTTGGGAACATTGGCTTCTCCAGTGGAGAGAATGTCCAGCAAGGCATCTGAAGTGCCAAGGGTGTTCAAATAGTTGTCGTGGATGTTGTAGCCAAGGGTGAGGTTGTGCAGGAATTGGAGTTCTTTGTTAACCGTGTGAATATTGAAAATGAAGCATAGTATGCTTGACTCACTAAAGGGTAAGCTAGTGTAAAAAACATTAACGTTATTACCAGCATCATCAACATCAATAACAAAATACTTTTAAAAATTTAATTGCCTTTGTCTCCATAAGCCCATATAGTCTTAAGCCAAGACGGATCCAAATTCACACACAAATCAGAGTTATTCATCACTGCTTAATTTTAATGACTGTTGAGAAGACAGATAGTCCTCCATCAGAGTTAAGAAGCACAAATAACTACTATTCCAGGCTTCACAATCATTCAATCACTACAATAGAATGAGCAAAATAAGAAGAAGCCCTTTGTCATAAGTGACAAAGAAAAGCAATTCCAAAAACAAGTCATTCTCTAGTCCTGTCAGCTGTTAAATATCAAAGAGCAGTTATGAAACTATGGAAATGGGCTGGGTGGGCTGTAGAAACTACAACAACCCATTGAAAAACTACTTCAAAGAAAACATCAGTATTCAATTATCGAACCAGAGGATTGGAAGGAGAAGGAGAAGTAATATGAACTGTTTTCCTTTTTTGTTTCTCCTCTGGATTTAACAAAATAAGATGAAAGTTGGAAGTCACGGAAATATGGTCTTGTTTTACCAAAGTAAATGAAGAAAAGAAGAAGAAAAGGAGAGTTTTAGGACCACAAATGGAGGGAATACAGCTCCATCACACTGAACAACTTACGAGTTAAACTGACTATAAGGAGCCGCATTGAAAGGCAGCACTATAGGCAATTCTTCTGTTGCAGTGGTGATGATACTAATGAGATGGTCTCCTGCCCTGTAGTAGCTCCATGGTCTTTTTCCATCCTGGTGCTCGAAATTCAGAAGGCACTTCGTTCTAAGTTTTCCAGATAGTGGCTGGGACACCAGCAATATCAGAAGCAGAAGCAGGAGGTCCATAGCTCATGGGGTGGAATCAATACGCTTCCATTTTCTAGACAAGAACAAGAAGAAGAAATAGGACAAGTTAAGAATTCTTACAAGATGGGAATGCCAGTGACAAACTGAGCTTTCCGTGGAAAGGAGGGAAAGGAACATTCAAGAGTACAGCCCTGCCTGTCTCAAAACTTGTGGCACTCAGAGCAGGACCTGAGATGTTTATCCTTTTCTGATGCAAGATCCTTTCCATATTGCTTTAGTCTGATGTTGACATCAAAGGCAGCCACTGCAGAAGGAGGAGAAGAGGACTCGTTGACTGGGATGGTGATAATTACAGTGAGAAGTAACTTGTCCTCTGGGGACCCTGAAATGTTTTGTTCTTTTTCTCCATGTGGAAAAAGGAACTGGAGAAAAGTGTGTTTATGAAAGATCTTAGACATACCTCTAGAGGGCACTATTCTGTAGTCATTGTGTCCTTCCTATCAGGACATGCCCAGAAAGAGATGCTGGAGGAAGATCATTCAGAACCAGGGAATTGACTTCTACTGTTTTTCAACATGGTGTCTTGTCTCAAGGTCTGCTAAGGAAGGACACTCAGGGCCATGGAGTTTGGTGCCATGATAGATGGATGACATGTAGCTTGTAGTGCTGCCTGCGTCCTAACACCAAGGAAGGAAGCATTACTTGAACCATGCCCAATGTTAAAAATAGGGCATGTTTCTTGCATTTTTTTTAAAATTAGATCTCCATGGATTAATTCTCAATTGAAGCTGATTTTACAATTACTTGTTTCTGAAGTGAGGTTTTACAGTGTGTATATATTGAAGCAATTTTTTAAATAAACGGTGGGGCTGTGAGTCCCAGGGTGCTCTTTCAAAAGGCACCTGGACTTTGATTTTCCTTGAAGATGTTTCACTTCTCATCCAAGGAGCTTCTTCAGCTCTAATTGAATGACAGAGGATGGAAGGATTTGGGTTCCTTGCCATCATCTGGTTGTTAGCACTCTTTCTTGAGGCCACCTGGAGGTTTATTTGTGCCCTTGGGGTCACCTGGATAGTGCAAATGGGTGTGGATCCTTCTTGGAACTGCAGAAAGGACTGTGTTGCAAATGGGAGACAGGTGGTGTCATATCCCTCACCCTCTTGAGAGAGGACTGTTCAATGTAGATGGCCTCTTTGACCTGACTTTCAAATCAAAAAGTCCAGTTGACTTTTGAAAAAGCACTTTTGGAACAACCAGGACCTGGATGATTGGGAATCTCCACAGGCAGTGGGGTTGGGAGGTTTGCAGCTGAGATGATGGTATACCCCATGTGATGGATGGGGTTACTTCACCTGGAGGTCATCTACATGTGGAGTGAATACTCTTAATGGGTTGGGGTCATGAGGGCTTTTTAATCCCCTGAATGTTAAGAGTTAAATGCAAATATAGCCATGTTTCTGCTTGCAGGGGTCACCCATCACCACAAGAGCCCCCTTTGCCATTTCCTTCCCCCAAATGTGAGCTCTGTCTTCAGGGGATGCAAGCCTCCCCTTGACATCCTTGCACCCCCATCGAGCTCTCTTTCTGGTATAGAAGTGTTGGGGGTCCTGTATCTATCCAGACATGGTTTGGTAACATCCTCCCCTCTGGCTGGAGGCCTCCCCTCCTTCGATCTTGCACCAATGGGACCCTGCAATGCTTGGGCCTGATCCTCATTGCCTCCTGGAAGTTGCCACCATTTTCCATATTCTGACAAGACCTTGTAGAAATTGCAGCTGCTTTGGAAGCTCTCCACCCTGATCCTCAGACTGTTGGAAGACTGCAAACTTCTTCTGGCTCTTTCTAGCTTTGGGAAACCAGACACTGCATACTAAGGTGGCAGGTTCAGGATGAGCTTCCTAAAAACGTTCCCTTCCTCCTTTCACCCCCTTCCTCTTCCCAAAACCCAAATTTCTTCAATAAAGTAACACAAAGGAAACCTGGGAGAGACAAATGTCTTTATATTTCACTTTTTTCCCCTCACCGCAGAATTAGATGCTAACACTAAACTCTCCTCCTCTACCCTTGAATCTCTATCCCCCTTAACAATTTGCTAAAAATGCAGCATTCCTGAAACAGAATAACAGAGTTGGAGGGAATTTTGGAGGTCTTCTAGTCTTACCCTATGTTAGCAACCCTAGTGGCTATGCTGTTAATTAGGGCATACAAAACCTTTGCTAGACCTATTCTTGAATACTGCTCATGTGCCTGGAACCCACACTTCATTTCTGACATCAATACATTAGAGAAGGTCCAGAGGTATTTTACAAGAAGAGTAATCAAATTCTCTGCTCGTAATAAAATTCCGTATACCACAAGGGTTGAAATTTTAGGCCTGGATAACTTTGAACTACGTCGACTACATTCTTACCTGAGCTTAGTGCATGATAATTTGCAAAAATGTCCTACCTGTTAATGACTACTTTTACTTCAACTGCAATAACACAAGGGCTATCAATAGATGCAAACTAAATGTAATCCATTCTAATCTTGATTGCAGAAAAAATGATTTCAGCAATAGAATAATAAATGTGTGGAATACCCTACCTGATCCTGTTGTTAGTACCTCTAACCCCCATACCTTTTACGTTAAACTGTCTACCATGGACCTTACACATTTCTTAAGAGGTCCCTAAGGGGGCATGCATGAGCTCACCAGCGTGCCTACTGTCCATGTCCTACTGTCCCATTTATATGTATTCTTTTTATGTGTTTATGTCTATTATTTGTTTATTTTTATTTATTTATTTGTGCCATTTTTTCATGTACTTTTCATACTTCCTTGTACTTGTTGACAAAAAAATAAATAAATAGAACCCTCTGCTCAAGCAGGCAAGCCTACCATTTACCATCTCAGACAAATGGCTGTCCAATCTCTTTCTAAAACTCCCAAGTGTTGGAGCACCCATAACTTCTGGAGGCAAGTCCTTCCACTGATTGATTGTTCTCTCTGCCAAGAAATGTCTCTTTAATTTAAAGTTAGTTTGAAGTTACTTATTTTGATTCCAAAGAGTCAAAGAGAAAAGGAAAGAAGCAAGCAAATAAAGTTTTTGTTTTGTGTTGACAATGCTGACTTTGAGTTCAGTGTTGGCTCAACTGCCCCACCGCATGTGATGAGGCTTCTCCCTCAGCAGATGGGTTTCTGACCACACCTAAGGCTGCCCTGACTGGATGGGTTGGGGGCTCCATCCACCTTCCTCTTTTCCAGCATGCCCTCCCTTCCCTTGACAGGAAGGGACATCCACCTCTTGCAGCCGACTTGACCTTCTAGGACTTTTGCTTTATCAACCTCCCTGCAGCCTTCATCAGTATTTGAAATCCATGGTCAAAATTGGAGCTTTCCTGCTGCTTCTATACAGACCAACCTTCCTGAGTTTAGCAATTTGGAGCCCACTTTGGCTGGTCTTGCAAGACTGAAGCCAGACTCTGGAAGGTCAGAGCCTCAGCCACCCTTGTGCGAAAGTTATCAGAAAGACCATAGGTGGAAAGGTTTTTCAGAAGTGGTTTGCCATTGCCTCTTTCTCAGGGCATCAGAGATTGGTTGGCCCAGGTTCACCCAGCTGTTTTTGTGCCCAAAGGAGGACTAGAATTCATGGTCTCCTGGTTACTATCCTGAAGACTTGGCCATAGACAGGCTCTGATCATAGCCATACAATCCACTTAACCTGGTCACTTCACCAATGGTTGCATTCACAGTTGCAACATTTAACCATGGTTTATTTTCTGAGGTTGAGAATCTGTTGGCCAATGGGTTAGTGAATCATGTGTATTAATTCAGCAAGGAACAGCTGAACAGTCATTTATAACAGAGATAAGCTGGAGACAGTTTTGTTCCTGTAAGGGCCACATTCACACAACATACTTCACCAGGCAGAGAAAATGTTCTTGCAGCCACCCAGGGACAAAAGACAGCTCTAGGTGCAGCCTCATGAAAGGCTATAATAAACCATGAATGGCCACAGCCATTCCCCCCTCCACTTCCCTGGGCTCTCTCCAGATGCAAACCTACAAATTAGGTGGCCACCTTTCCAACTGAGGAGAGTTTTCTTCCCCTCTGGGCTAGGCTTCAGCGAGACATGGCAGTAACATGATGGGCAGGAGAAACCATGTTACACAGCCACCTGGCACTCCAATTCGCAGACAACAATTGGAACCTGGAGCCACTAGCAGACACTGAGAGTGGAAGCTGAGGACTCTACAGTAGGACAACTTTCAAATAATGGAGCTGGGATATTGGTCATCCTGTGCTCCTAGTTTTAAGGATGGACCTGCCTATTCCTTTTGCTTCCCCTCTCACTCAACCCTCACCTCCCAATTTCTCCCTTCTAGGCCAAGCAATACCTATTAACATTCCCACTCCAGATAAGAATCATAATTCATCAACGATTGACCAAGTTAAACCAGAACACAGGAACTCCAAAGTGGTCCTTTGAAGCACTTGGAGGTCTTCTGGGGTGGAGTTTCAAATAAAGGCTCAGAGATGAGAATGTCACAGGAGTTGCACCATCTGCAAAACTAGAGAAACTTACAGCAGGCCCCTCTAAACCAACTACTTGGAGGTTGTGGAAAAATCAGGTTACACCATCCACCACACTCTGGGTGCTGTCGCCATCTCAGCTGCAGACCTCACAGGATATTGTGGTTGCTAAGAAACCATGAAATTTGAAAATTTAAAGACTCTCAGTGTGGAAGAGACAACACAGAAAGTGAAAAGGAAACTAAAGCAAAAACCTCTATCCATTATTCTATAATCATCTCTCTATTAGCCAATGATGTAGTCAACAGGCCATCCTGTTCTTGTCTCTAAGTCTGCTCTCATGCAAAAATTGATTTTTCTAGAAAAAAAGGCAAATTAAATTTCTCTTCAGTTATAAGAAATTCAAAAATCAGTTCTGAATTGGGATGAATATATGGAAATCCCATTGAAAAAAAACCCCCAAATTTCTAACATTAAGTTTGGTTCAAGGATAATGAATGCTTCCATGGCATTAGAGCAAAGGCAGCACTAGAGTTAAGTGGCATCAATGTAGAATGGCACCAAACTCCTTAGCAGTCTCTGGAGACAAAAGACCACATTGAAGGACAGCAGAAGTCATTTTTCTGGCTGTTGAGATATCTTGCTACAGCTTCACTTTCCAGACATGTCCTAATAGGAAAGACTGTGACCACTACACAACAATCTACATAGATGCACCCCCCCCCAAAAGAGGTCTATCTGTGATTTTTCACTAATACACTTTTCTCCACCTGCCCCTCATCAGATGGAAGAGGTTCAGGATCCCAAGAGAAATTCCTTCTCACTGTAATTACCACCTCACAGGCCTTGAGACCTCTTCTCCTTCTTCTCCAGCGACTGCCTTTGATGTAAACATCCCATTGAAGTGACATGGAAGGGATCTTATATTAGAAAAAGATAAATGCCATGCATATGTTACAGTTACAGAACAGGCAGGAGCTGTGATCTTCAATGTACTTTCTCTCTCTTCCAGGGGAATCTTGGTTTGTCTCTGTTTGAATCAGGAAGGCCACAGGATATTCCATTCTGTGTGACTGCTTCTAATTCTTCTAATTGTTCTTTAGAAACAGGAAGGAGATTGATTCCACCACATGAATTATGGACCTCCTACTTCTGCTGCTGCTGCTGGTGGTGCCCCAGTCAGTCTCTGGGAAACTGAGAAAGAAATGCCCACTGAATTTCGACCACCAGGATGAAGAAAAGCCATGGAGCTATTATAGGCCAGGAGATCTTCCCATTGGTATAGTCATCTCTGCATCTGAAATAACACTTACAATGTTACCTTTCAACATGGCTCCTTCTAGTCAGATTCAGTTGTAAGTCATTCACTGTGATGGAGTTCATTTTCAATTCTAATACCTTTTTCTTATTATTATTATTTTAATTACTCTGCAAGACCTGACTAATTTCTTGAATCCTTTTGCTTTCCACCGCCTCTTACTTTTGACTTTTTTTCTAGGAGAGGCTCAAATCCAAATTATGAGGAAAATAAAAACTGACTTGAATACCAAGTTGTCTTGAAAATAGTGATTGTTCTAATTTCGAGGTCATTTCTATATTTTTATAACTGTATTCAATCACTTATTTTTTAGGAATAGAGGATGGCATGTTTTAGAATAACTTTTCTCAATCACTTATTAAACATCCTCTTCCATGTATTATGTATTGATTTTAATGACTTAAATATTCTGACACTTCGTTACTGGGCTGATGAAAATTAGTTCTGCTACAAATAATAGTATATTACTATATTTCTTCATTTTAGTTCTTTTGGAGAACTATCTCTATCCTGAACATACACAATATTAAAGAGTGATCTGTTACTATAATTTCTCTGATTTGGATCAATATTGACTTAAGTCTCGGCTAGCTTGCAGAAGAAAAGAGGATTAAATAGAGAAAAATGTTTAATTTTTGCTGTAGATGATCCTAATATTAACATTGTTTTGCACTAGTTTACCGTATTACAAGAATAGGATACTACACATGATTTTCAATATTGATGTGTTTAACAAAAATCCCCATCTCCTGCACAATCTCACTCTTGGCTACAATGTCTATGACAACTATGTGAACACACTTGGGGCTTCAGATGCCTTGCTGGACATGCTATCTACTGGAGAAGCCAATGTTCCCAACTATAGCTGTGGAAGAAAGGACAACATTTTGATGATTGTTGATGGAGCTTTCGAAGATATCTCCCTCCAGATGTCAACATTAGTCGGCCCCTACAAAGTCACCCAGGTTTGTGTTTATGTTTGTCTATCTGGTAAAGTAAGAGGGTTGTTGGTTGAATTCCATCTCTATGGGATACAACCTTTGTTTTCACCATCACAGGTGTCATGACTCGGGATTGGGGCAACAGTGGGGAGGGAGCAATATTGAAAACTGAAATATTTACTCATGACAGCATCTCCATTGCTTTGAGGGCTTATGTTGCATAATTGTGAAGGTGAGGAGAGGCTCTGTGTTCAATCAAAGTGTCTTTTGTACAATAGGAAGATGTAACACCAATGGAAAGCTCATATTTTTTCATGATATTACCCATGAATATTACAGCATTCATTTTTATTGGAATAGTATATGATCTGCTTTATGAGCAAGGGTTCTACTAGAAAACCTCCAAGATCCCTTCCATCCAAATTATTCCATATTCTACATTCATTTGTTTGAGAGTGTATTTTAGGACATGCAAGCGGCTGACTTAAATAGAGCTCATGTGCACATGCCTGCATGCTGCTTTGGCAAATGAGGATGCATTTGTGCACATGGATGCTTGTCATCCATTTCTATTGCCTTGTTCCAAACCTTTCATGAATCACTAGTTGGCTATGGGTCATTGGTTGGAAAGCCCTGTTTTAGGATCCATGGAGCCCTGAGAAGTAGGACTGATTCTTACCAGAAGGGAAGACAAGGGTACAGCCTACATAACATTTGGATTTCATACACTGTTAAGAAGACTTAGCTCCTCCTCTCATAAGAATTATCTGATTATTGATACGTCAAAGTCAAAAGTTACGATCTTTGGAAAATGATATCATTGTCTTCACTGCTTTTTTCAGGTCAGTAATAGAATTGCTTCAGAGGCTCTGAGTGATAAAAATCAATTCCCTTTTTTCCATCCGATATTCCCCAACGAAGGGTTCCAATACCCAGCAATTGTCCAACTGCTTCTCCATTTCAAATGGACCCTAATTGGCCTCTTTGCTCCAGTCACAGAAAAGGGAGAGCATTTCATGAGAACTTTTACTCCTATGCTTGTCAGGAATAGAATTTGTGTTGTTATATCACAACAATTCTCAACAACCACACACACAGCACCCCTCAGCAATGCCATCTCTAAGTGGAAGCAAGTTAATGTCTTTGTTCACTTCATAGAGTTTGATTCCATTAGGGACAGAATTCTTTCCTTCCATTCAATACTTGAAGGTTTCCCAACACCCATTGAAGGGAAGGTATGGATCATGACAATGATTGGGGCCTATTTCATGGGTAATGACCCTATTCTCAAGTATGTCCATAGTATTTGGAGTTTTCCTCCTCAGTGGCAAAAGAATTGGAGCAAAGATGATACCTATAAAACTCTTTTCTTTGTGGAACCTGAATTTCAAAATGAGTATTTTCACTGCTCTGTTTCAAAACACGTCTTTTCTGTCAAAGGCCGCAGAAGATGCACCCAGAAAGCACCAGTAGAGACCCAAGAGAAAAAGAATAGGATGCAGATACCAAATGACGGCTATACTTACAGCACCATTAAGATTCTGGCTCATGCCTTAATTGCTGCATCCAAATCCAAGAGAAGAAGGGAAAAGGGAGAAGAGAGGTTGGGGGCTCCAAGGCTGCAGCCATGGAAGGTAAGGGGTCCCAACAAGGATCCATCAGACTAAATTCCTTTTCAAAGTCTTTGGTGCACTTTCCTCTTAATTGTTTAAGATCCTAAGCTTATGCACAGCATCTTATACTTACTGGAAGAGCCCTGCATCCTCCATTCTGCAACCAAGATGTTTTGTATATTCAAAAAAAGTGTTCCGAGGCTTTTTCTGATTTTAAGCTCTTGTAAACCAGCATGGCTCTTCTCCTTGATTCTTTGCTAAAATCAAGTAATACCACCAGCATTCAAACATTAATAAGGAAATGCGATGATCATATGTGGGAATGAATTTGGAGGATGAGAGAAAGAGATGCTGCTTAGGGGAGGATTGGATAAGATGTGGGGGAGGAAACCAGCAGCTGCATAACAGCCCGAAAAATAAACTCAGATAAGATCTGTCAAAAGAGTTCATTAAAATATTTGGGTCTTCCCATTGTTTATATAGTCTTACAATAAAGTAGAATTAGTTCATCTGGTTATTGCTCCCCCCTGCTCTACTTGAAAAAGATTGGCCTTGCAACTATCTTCTTAATAAATGCTTGCTTTCTGCTTATCACCCTGTTGTTTTCAATGAGTTTATGAATACTCTAGTTATTTGTGTTTCCTAATATGTACCCTTTAATTGACATCAAATAGTGTATTTGATATATATAGTCAATTAGTCAATTTTTTGCACATGCATAAACTGATTAGGAACCCATCACTGCTCCACTCCTCCTCTCTAAGCCACCTGTTGGAATGACCTTGGTTCCCACAGGAAAACCTTTTATTTTGACAAGCTGAAAAGACCCAGATATCTAATTTCTCCTCTCCCGCTCCCCTCTTCTGCCTTGTGGAAACCCTGAAGCTGAAAAGATGGCCCCAGCTAGGTTCACTTCAAGGTTGACATATATCTTCCCACAATACTTTTGGTCAATATACTAAGGGATTGAGAACTATTACTGAATCTTTGTTCTTGAATTTTGAAGATGGTGGCAACACTTGTTCACCCAACTCAGGAAAAAGATTCAAATATAAAAAGGTAACATAAGATAAACAAACCCCAAGGTTTCTGCTTGTAAAATTCCTGGATGTTTCCATTTTAGTTCCATTCATTTCTAAAGAAGAAGGAATTCTACAATCTTTCCCTGATCAGTGTGTACTTGGATCAAAATGGAGACCTAGCAGCAGATCTGTGGATCATTAGTAGGGTGATTCTCCCCAAGGAGGATCCCATCAACAAGTATTTGGGGTGTTTTGAAAAGCAACGACTTATAATCAACCAAGATACTTTGTCACTGCTAAAGTTGCTCAACAAGGTGGGGAAAATATTTTCTTCATTTTTCCAAATAATTAGGACCCTTTTCAACTAAAAAAAATGGGTATTCTGCATTGAGAATTGACTGTGGGGAGTAAAACATCCCTAATTATATTAGATAGGGGGGGGGCTTCATTTTATTGACCAAATATCAGTTTATAACAGCTTCAGCATTATAGCATTCTTCAGATGCTATAATGCTGAAGCTGTTATAAACTGATTCACCTACATAAAAAATACGATTTGGGACACAAATCATTGCTAATTTATGTCTCTTTTGCAATTTATCACCATAAAACTGGTGAGATGTTTCCTAGTTTCAGTTTCACATGTTCTTTCTCTTCAAATATGAGAGATGAAGGCAATTCTGTTAACCACAGCCTGACTTAAGGTTTGGATTGAATCCAATGAAATGGAAGCAAGATTGGATGGAGGTTCTGTTGCTCCAATTGGGAAATAACAGAATAACAGAGTTGGAAGGGACCTTGTAGGTCACCTAGTCCAATCACCTCTAAAGCAGGTGACCCTACACCATTTCTGTCAGATGACAGTCCAGTCTCTTCTTGAAAGCTTCCAGTGATGAAGCTCCCACAACTTCCAAAGATAATTTATGTTCCATTGGTTGATTGCTCTCACTGTCAGAAAACGTCTCCTTATTTCCAATTTGAATATCCCCTTGTTTAGTTTCCATCCATTATTCCTTGTCTGGCCTTCAGGTGTTTTCGAAAATAGTTTGACCCCCTCCTCTCTGTGGCAGCCCCTCAAATATGATCCTTCTATTAACTAGACTAGCCATGCTTAGTTCCTGCAACCGTTCATTGTATGTTAAGGTTTGCAAACTTAAATACTCAAAGAGACATTTGGAGCCATTTCCCATGGAAAAGAAAACACAGAGAGCCACAAAATATGGGTGAGCATGGCCAACTCGACATCACTCACCCACAGAGTCACATGACACCCCCCTCCCAGCCATGCCTACCTAGGTTTTGTGGCTTCCAGTGTTTCATTTTCTGTTGGAAACAGATCTCTCTCTCTCTCTCTCTCTCTCCCTCTCCCTCTCCCTCTCTCTCTCTGTCCCTCTGTATTTCTCTCTTTCTCTCTCAGTCTCTCTCTCTTTCACCCTCTCTCCCTCTGTTTCTCTCTCTCCCTCACACCCTCTCTCATCTCTCTCTGTCTGTCTCTCTCTCTTTCTCTGTGTATCTCTGTCTCTCCCTCTCTCATTTTTCTCTGTCTTGTGTTCTTTCTTTCTCCATCTCTGTCTCTCTGTCTCTCCCTCCCTCTCTCATTTCTCTCTGTCTCTCCCTTTTTCTCTCTGTCAGTCTCTCTTTCTCTCACTTTCTCCCTCCCCCTTTTCTCTCTGTGTCTCTCTTTCTCTCTCTCTCCCTCTCTTATCTCCCTCTGTCTCTCTGTCTCTCTCTCTCATGTGTTTGTGTTCCCTCTTGAACCATTTCCAAAAACAGATGAGGGTTGAGGTTTTTTTTCTGATGTTGTTCTTCCTTCTTCTTTGGGTGCTTTTTACTATATGATTTAAATCAAGAATCATTTCAGGGTCCCAGATAAATGAAGCTCTTTCATCCCCCTGCTGTGGCTCCCTCTCAGCTGAACCCTCCACTGGCTGGCCCTGCTCCTTGCCTTCCATGAGAAGGTAAGGGCGATGGTTGGTGATGGGGACTCACTCTTGCAGGTGCTTCTTCTGGCCCTTGTTGGCGCTGTATGGGGAGATGCACAATTTGCTCTCCACCCTGAGACACTAGCCCAGTCTGGCTACGGCTGATGCCACTGCTGTTGTCACCTCCAAAGGCTGCCCACTGCTCTTGCAGCGTCTTACACAGCACAGTTAAATTTAGCATGCTTCACAATGAGGGAGATAGCGCCCCTCCTCCTCCTGAAGCCCTTTTATGATGAGGAACATCAGCTGCAGCCGGGACAGTGTCTTGGGGCAGAGAGCAAGTCACACATCTTCTTGAGCAACCAAGGTGTGCAGAGCACCAACAAAAGCCAGAAGAAGTGCCCGCAAGATATGGTAAGTACAGGTGTGTTATGCTCCCACTCTGGAATATTGAGCAAGGCTCCATTCCCAGCCATCGCCCTTGCATTCTCACTGCAGGCAAGGAGTGATTGGGAGGGAAGGGTGAGGGGCAGGGCCAGCCAGTGGTCGGTTCAGCCGACAGGGAGCCAGAGTAGGGGGATGAAAGAGCCGAAGCACGTCTGGAGCCACAGGTTGCAAACACCTGTTTTAGCCTCCAGTCCCCTAATCATCTTGGTTGCTCTTCTGTGAACTCATAGTTACGCATGTCTCTCTTTAACTCCACTGGGATAGTGGAATTTAGGGAGGAGGTCCAAGGCTTTCAGTTCACATGAAATAATAGTGACTGGTCTGATGTGAGCTTATTTATCCAACGATTGATTAAATTTATTTCCTGCCCATCTTACTATGATAATGGCTTGAAAACTGAAGTACTCAAGCCTGACTTTGTTGCAAAAGAATCCTGATATCAGAAGTAATAAGCAACAATTCGAAGGGAAACATTACTTAAATTTGAGTTTTGACTTTTAAGAGTGCATTATACTGTAGTTTTAGAAATTAGTCAGTCAGTTTTAGTTTTAGTACTAGTTCAGAAGCATGGTAGCCATATGAATTGAACAAATAAATATACCAATAACGAGCATATCCTTTAAGGTTGTCAGCCCTTGTTTTTAAGGAATTTTTCCTCTTTTTCTGAAGTGGGGGATAGTTTTGGATTGCTTTAAAAGGGAAGCAACTTTGCAATTTTTCTTCCAGAAAGAAACCTTTCCAGATCCTACTGTTAATCATAGTGTTATTCTAATAAATCTAATGGATTAACATTTACTAAATTTAATAAATCTTTTACAGCAATGTTTACTTTAAAATATGATGTCTTATTTCAAATTCATGCCTATATGAAGAATAGAGCAATGCATGTTAATTCCATTTTTAGGCAGAACCTCCCGACTCAATTTCATCCCTTCAAACTTTGTTAAGTAGAAAGGTCCATTTTTTGATATCTGATATATCCCAAGAAAAAAGGGAGGAACTAAATGAGGCATCTGCCTGCAACTGTTTCTCCTTCAACCATTGGGAAGTATCCAGAGATTTCATATTGGCCTGAGTGAAGCCCACAGACTACTTGGGTAATGTTCATGTCCACCTCCATCTTACATGCATGATGAACCTCAACATATTTTCTTTGGCATTTCTTCTTTCTCTTCTCAGTCTCTGCCTCAGTCCAAATGTGTAGAAAAATGTCAGCCTGGATTTGTCAAGAAGGCTCGAGAAGGAGAGCCAGTTTGCTGCTATGACTGTGTTCCTTGTCCAGATGAGACCATCTCCACTCAGGAAGGTGGGCAACACCATAGGGAAACCTACTGGATTCAGCAAAACATGTTTCGTGAGGAACAGGGGTCTTCAAAACTGGGAACTTTAAGACCTATGGACTTCAACTCCCAGAATTCCCGAGCCAGCATGGCTGGCTGGGAAATTCTGGGAGTGGAAGTCCACAAATCTTAAAGTTTCCAAGTTTGGAGACCCCTGATGTGGAGTAATTAAAATGCTACACAAGCCATAAAATAGGAACAGAAAATGCATCAAAAAGCATAGTACCAATGTGATATAGGAAACAATTACACAAGGGAGAAATGATAAAGCTGCATATAAATACACATAACACCTTTGATCAGGGCACTTTCATCAATGTACATTTTAACAACAAATGTAGGTTTGATGGTTTTGTTCTTAATTTTCAATGGTGTCCAATTACTTCTATGATGGGAGAGATAAGACAAAGATTTTGAAGGATGAGGTAGGAAGAAGGAGGTTGTGAATTGGTTAGGAAATCTCTCTTTTATTTGCCAATTTGGATGTGTCCTTCCAAATCTTTCTTAGGAACTTCTGAATTCTCTGTAACTTGAGTAATGTTTTTAGTTCATAGGGCTTTGCTCACACAAACCAACTTTATATTACAGGCCAAAAACTCATCAATCATACATTTAATCAGTTAATCTTTATTAAGATCATAAATCATAAGCTGAAATATCTAATTGGGAGGATGATTGAGGGAGAGATTTTTGGGTTGAAGGAGCAATGAAAATCAAACAGATGCCTCATCATAAAACCATCAAGTGGATATTTCCTTCCCACCTTTTCTTATCATTCCAATTTTCTTTATTGTTAAATATTGAGATACAAACTGTTATAACACCAATAAAAAAGGAATATAGTCCTGGTTTTGAAAGGGGGGGGGGAAGTGTAACATGCAGGATAACTTTTATCCTGTTTCCAATATTTTTAGAACAATTGATTGAGAGCCTAGTTGGTGGGTCAATAATCAATAAATGAGTTTAAATATTCCTGGGAGAAATATATGTATAGCATCTGTCAAAAATAAAAATAAAAACAAGAAAACAAACAAACTCAAAGTAAAGTAAGTGAAAGATCAGAATCTGGTGGATTAACTCAGAGAAGAGAGTTTGTGGCACCAGATATTTCTTCTTTTAATTTTGTTGTTGTTCTTGGTTGTTGTTGTTTTTTGTTACAGTTGTATATATTGGTGATTATTTTACTGGAATGTATGTGTATACTACTTACTGAGGCTTTCCTGTTACTCAGCATCAAATCACATCTAAAAGGGTTCTTGAAATTTGAAAGACTATGAAAGAAATGTTACTATGTTTTCTCAGATATTGAAAAATGCACCAAATGTCCAGATGAACAATATCCAAACAAGAATCGAGTCAAATGTATCCCCAAAAGAATAACCTTCCTGTCCTATGAAGAACATCTGGGCACAATCCTTGTCTCCTTTGCTCTACTCTTGTTCCTAACCACAAGCTTTGTTTTAATAGTATTCCTTAAATATCTAGAAACTCCCATTGTCAAAGCCAACAACAGGGACCTCTCCTTCATCCTCCTGATCTCCCTCCTGCTTTGCTTTTTGTCCTCCTTTCTCTTCATTGGCCAGCCAAGGAAAGCCACCTGTCTTCTCCAGCAAACAATGTTCAGCATTGTCTTCTCAGTAGCTGTGTCTTCTGTGTTGGCCAAAACAATCATGGTGGTGCTGGCATTCTTGGCCTCAAAACCAGGAAACAGGATGAGAAGATGGTTAGGAAAGAGCTTGGCCAACTCCATCATCTTTTCTTGTTCTGGTGTCCAAATTTTCATTTGTGCCATATGGCTGGGAGTTTCTCCCCCATTCCCAGATTCTGACGTGCGCTCCCAGCTTGGAGAGATCATCCTTCAATGCAACGAAGGCTCTGTTGCCATGTTTTATGTTGTCCTGGGCTACATGGGTTTCCTCGCTGTCATTTGCTTCATAGTGGCTTTTCTGGCTAGGAACCTGCCTGGGGCCTTCAATGAAGCCAAACTGATAACTTTCAGCATGCTGGTCTTTTGCAGTGTCTGGGTCTCTTTCCTGCCCACCTACTTGAGCAGCAAAGGAAAGTCCATGGTGGCTGTGCAAGTCTTCTCCATCTTGGCCTCCAGTGCCGGACTGCTGGGCTGCATCTTCTTCCCCAAGTGCTACATTATTATCCTGAGACCAGACTTAAACACAAAGGAACATCTAATGATAAATGTAGGGAACTGATATTAAAATAATTTCATAGACATATGACAATTAATTATTGATTACAATTTGTTGTTGTTTTATATCTTTCATTAGCCTCCATTTGACTAGAACAATAAACTTGGAAGGAACCTTAGAGATCTTCTAGTCCAACCTGTTAGTTGAGAAGGAGACACTGTACTATATAAGACAAATGATTGTCTAGTGACTTTTTTAAAGCCTGTAGGGCTGGAACACTCATAATTTCTGGAATGTATGAAATGGGATAAATCTTTTTTTAAAAAATCTCACTCAATATTTTCAGGGGTTTTGTGGCCAATCATTGATGAGTCCCCAGTTACTTAGAGGTTTATTTAGGGGTGCAAGGGAGAAAGAAGCAAGTTTTAATCAGCTTCCCTTTGAAGTCCAACATGTTTGCACCTCCCTGTGGACAGTGGCAGGCTGAGAAGGTCCCAGCTAGCTAAATCTAATGCAGAAACAACTGGGAAAAAAAACTGGATTGCCTAAACATCAACTTTGAACTTTGCCTGTTAATTCAGTTGATGATTCCACAAAGCTCAGGAAAGAGGATTTCTCCCCAATCCAGGTTAAGGAGAACAGATGCTTCCCTGGAGTTTAACTCACTTGGCTCAATTCTGAAGAGCACACACAACTGTCAACCACCTGGTGGGACACTCACCCAACACACTCACTGGGGTTCTGCAATTGTCCTGCAAAGGGACTGAGAGGGCCCCACCAATGCTGAGTGTGCTGAGGCTGGCCAAATGCAAACATGATTGCAAACACCTTAGACTCTGGTGAACTTTCCTAGCCTTGAATTCCCTGGGAGTCGCCTCCTGAGAGGGTTCCTGGCTGACCATCCATGGTGCATGGAGCTTCCAACCAAGAGGGGTGCTTTGACCTGGACACCCCCCTCCCAAAATTAGCTATTCTACACATCAACCTGGCATTCAGAAACTACAGCTAGAGTCTGGAGCCACTACGGATCCTGGTAGCAGGCACTGAGAGTGGAAGCTGAGGACCTTACAGAGGGACAGCTTTCAAATAATGGAGCTGGGATATTGGTCCTCCTATGGCTCCTTATTGTGAGGATGGACCTGCCCATCCCATCACCAGCTTCCTCTCTCACTCAAACTCCCAGTTCTCCCTTCCAGGCCGAGCTGGAGATATTAACTTTCCCCCTGCAGATAGGAAACATAATCCATACACAATCAGCCAAGAAAACACAGAACACAGGGAGTCTGAACTGTACCATTGAAGCACGTGGAGGTCTTCTGGGTTGGACTTTCATATAAAGCCTCAGAGATGGGAATGTCACCATAGGGATTCCACAACAAGTGTACCTAGAAAACCAGAGTAAATGCAACAAGGTCCTCCTAAACCAACTTCTGGATGGTTGTGGCAAAAAAGTGCCACCATCTCAACTGCAGACCTCACAGCACCATTTTATTATTCAAACTAAGAAACATCAACATTTAATGACTCTTATTGTATCAATATGGAAAGACAACACAGAGAGTTGCAAGGAAACTAAAACAAAAACTTCTATCCACTCCATCATTTTCTATCTCTTGGCCAATGATGCAATTCAAAGGCTGTCACTTTCCTGTCACTCAGTCAGCTCTCATGCAAACTGATATTTCTAGAACCGATGACAAATAAAATTTCACTTCAGTTACAAGCAATTATATAGCCAGCTCTAATTTAGGATTAACACATGGAAATTTCGTTGAAAAGAAAAGAAAAAAACTCTTAACGTTAGGTTGGGTTGAAGTATCCTGATTGTTTCCATGGAGTAAAAGCACAGGGAGCACTGAAGTTCAGTGGCACCAACCTAGAGTGGCACCGAACTCCAAAGCTCTGAGTTACCTTCCCTAGCAGGCCTGGAGGAAACAGGCCACATTGAAGGACAGCAGAAGTCACTTTGCTGGATGTGGAAGTATCTTGCTCCAGAATCACTTTCTGGACATGTCCTAACAGGAAGGAATAAGGCCACCACAGAAGAATGCTCCAAGGGGTATCTGGTTTTCCACTAATATGAAACATATAAATAGGTCAGGTACTGATGAATTAATATCTGCCATCTGATGTAAGGTTGTAAACTGTAATATGTAGGCTGATGCAATGAGGATTATTCAGCAATACTTGAATCATCTCTTTAAGACTCTGGTGGGGTAGAGACTTTGGTAAGGTGACCATTAGAAGGCATTTCTCTCTCTCCTCATGTATCTCATTACTCTCCTTGTGTTCTTTGTTGAGTGGTAAGGAATTTATTTCCATGTGCACCTCTGTACACATTTGTATATAAACCACTATTAACTGTATAAATGCTCTATATGTTGTGTGCTGTGTTTTGCCCTTGGGGTTTATCTCATAATAATAGTCATGCTGCCAAAACTCTGACAAAATATTTTCACTAAGATTTTCTCCAGCTGCCCTTCCTTACATGGATGAAGTTCAGGATCCCAAGAGATGTTTCTTCTCACTATAATTATCTTCATACAGGCCTTCAGATCTTTTCTCCTTCTTCTCCAGTGACTGATCAGACTGAAGCAATATGGAAGGGATCTTGCATTAGAAAAGTATAAATAACAGAGGTTACACTCTTTGTGGCTCGTTATGGGACAGGTAGGAACTGTACCGTTGTATGTATTTTCCTTTTCTTCCAGGTGAAACTTGGTTTGTCTCTGTTTGAATCAGGAAAGCCACAGAATATGTCATCCTTTGAGAGTCTTTGAATTCTTCTAATTCTTTTTTTAGAAACAGGAAGGAGATTGATTCAGACCCAGCAATTATGGGCCTCCTGCTTCTGTTTCTGATGCTGCTGCTGGTTTCTCAGCCAGTCTCTGAGAAACCTAGAGTGAAATGTCCACTGAATTTGGACCACCAGGATGGAGAAAAGCCATGGAGCTATTATAAGCCAGGAGATCTTCTCATTGGTATAGTCGTCTCTGCATCTGAAATAACACCTGCAACATTACCTTTCAACATGGCTCCTTCTAGACAGATTCAGTTGTAAGTCATTCACTGTGATGGAGTTTCATTCCCTCCATTTGCAGTTCTAACACTCTTCTTTTTTCCTTCTTCTTTTATTTACTCCTATATTACAGGACCTGGCTAATTTCTTGAATCCTTTTGATTTCCACAGCCTCTCTCTTTTGTCTAATTTTCTGGGAGAGGCTCAAATCCAAACATGAGGAAAATAATACCTGAAAGAAGTCCACATTATTTTCCTTTCCCTGTTCAATTCTCAATTCGTGACTTGAATGCTGACTTTTGGTTAAAGTGTTGATTGTTGTAGTTTCCCCTGCAAAGCTCATTCCCATATTTCTATACACACTGATTAATATTCTATGCCTAATTATTTAGAGGATTACTTGTTTTTAGTATAGCTTTTCTGGGTCACTTATCAAATATTGTCTTCCTTTTATGATTGTTCTACTTTAAGGGCTGAATTATTCTGCAACCTGTTTACTCTGCTGATGAAAATTAGTACAGCTGCAAATAATAGTATATTTCTTATTTTTATTATTCTTTTAGAGAACTAACTCCATACAATAATCTCACCCACACAAATATTAATGGGTATCATTTGCCTCTGGTTTTGGATCAATATTGGGTTAAGTCTCAGCTCGTGGAGAAAAAGAGGGTTAAATAGAGAAAATGTATTTACTTTTTGCTGTTGATGATCCTAATATTAATATGAGCATTTCTTACACTAGCTTAACTTTTGAAAAAAAAAGAATACTATTGATGATATTCAATATTGATGTGTTTAATAAAAATCACCACCTCCTGCACAATCACACTTTGGGCTATAATATGCATGACAACTATGAAAACACCCTTGGCACTTCAGATGCCTTGCTGGACATGCTCTCATTGGGAGAAGCCAATGTTCCCAACTACAGCTGTGGAAGGAAGGAAAACCTTTTGGTGATGGTTGATGGAGCTTTCACAGACATCTCCATTCAGATGTCAACATTAGTTGGCCCCTACAAAGTCGCCCAGGTTTGTGTTTGTGTTTCTCTATCTGGTAAAGTGAGTGGAATGTTGGTGTGTGTGATGAATTTCTTCACTATAGAATTCAAGAGCTGCTTTTCATTATGGCCATTGTAGGTTTCATGGCCAGGGATTGAGATAATAGTGTGGAGAGAGAAAGGATCAAAAGAGACATATCTCCTCAGGAGACCATCCTTCTTGCTTTGAGGGCTTCTGCTGCACACTTGTGAAGATGAGGAGAGGCTCTGTGTTCAATCAAAGGGTCTTTCTACAAGAGGGAAGTGCAGCACTGAAGGAAAGCTCACATTTCTTTTGTGATATTACCAAAGTAATGATATTCTCAAACATGTATTAACCATTTTATAAAAGAATTACAAATATGTTAGGCAAACTATTTTTTGCCCTAAAATGCTCGTGTTCAAATTCATTGTTCAATGTTTTTGATAACTATATTGCCTCTGGAGGGGGTTTTCTGAAAGTTGAACAGTTCAAGAAATATCCCAACTGGTGGGACATTCTACTGGCAGGTTCATTTAAACATATAAATAATAACTGCCATGCCCATTTGCGTTAAAGATGGTATATAAAAATGGGCAATAAAAAGGGCACTAATCATTCCAGGCCTGTTTCTCTGACAGATATTTTGTCTAAAATACATGCCAGCTTACCCTTGAATAGAGTTGAATGTTGCAGATGAAAAGGACATTCCTTGTGGAAGAAACAGAAGCAATTTTGATCCGCTATTGCTAATTGTGTTGACTCGAACCATCTAACTATAAAAAATATCAGTCAGAGAAAATAATGGGTTGAAAGCATTATAGCACTGGACACAGTAAACAAAGAAATATTATGGAAGAAACTGGTTGCTTTTAAAAAGAAGCTGAGAATGCTGATCTTGCTCAAGTCCTTTGTACAAGCACTGGTGGATGAGAACAATTAATCAGTCTTATGAAGCTGATTGTGCTCCATTACTGGGGGTTTTCCAAAATAACTGAGCATTCGTAATTGGAATGATATACGATCTGCTCTGTGAGTTCCCCAATGTTTCCAGCTTTCGAGATTGGGGGGTGGTGGTTTAGAGGGGACGTTTCCCTGCAAGTGACTGACTTAAATGGAGCACGTGTGCACATGCTCACATGCTGCTCTGGCAAGTGAGGATGCAGTTGTGCCCATGGGTGCTTGCAATATTGTTAAGAACACTTGGCTTCTGTTCTTATAAAATTATCTGATTATTTCTAAGTCAAAGTCAAAAGTTACGATGTTTGGAAAATGATATCATTGTCATATAGGACTATTTGATGATGAGTCAATAGCGCAAGTTCACACCTTTCCTTACCTGGGGTATTTTTCTTTGTGACTGGATCTTGGCTCCCTCAACATTGAAGGAGGTTATTTAGACTAAAGGGAAAAGTGAATGTACTGTTATTTCTTTTTTTTTTTAATCACAATTATGCAGCTTCCTTAACCTAAATTATCAAAGTCATCCTCTGAGAAGAATCTTAAGGATAAAAGAACTTCAGCTGCTGCCCTCAGAGCTGAATAGGGAATGTATACAATTTATAAAATTTGGGCATGCATTTTTAAATAAAATTAATGCTATGCAAACTGTAAGAATCTCAAAACTCTGTTAGAACAAACAAATGGCAATTAAAATGTATTGAAGTGTGCAATTGATAAATTATATTGGTAACTGTGGTCTCCCTGTCTTTTTACAATTGGAGAAAATGTTTTTTAAAATGCTTCAAAAGAATCAAGGTTGGCAAAACAGAGAAAGATCATAGCTCTACTCAATAAGGTTGACAAATTGAAATGCATCAGATGCTACAAATGTACCTTCCAAGTATTGAGTTGTACCTTCCAAATCCCTTACAGTGAACATACTTTTATTTAGGGAGGTTCAGAGAGAGAAGATGTAATACATCTATCACTTAAATGTTAATTATAGAAGAAAGAGGGAGATCAACTTCCCGGATGGCACATTAGATAAATTATATATTGAGATCCTAATATTAAAAAATGTATTTCCTGGGTGCTCAGAATTCAAAAATTCAAAAATTACATATAATAAAACCCTTTTTGGAAGGACATGTTCTGATTGTTGTAAATTCAGGGGTCATAAAATACTATTTTCATTCTTTGTGCTTTTTCTATTGAACTATATATATTTTTTTAAAAAAATTACATTGACATTCTATTTTGTTAATGCTCTGCCTTTTATGTTCTGTATCTTGATATGTCCTTATGACAACAAAAAACTGTTCCAATATGTGCATGAGAAAAAAGTGGGATTCATTAAAAGTTAAAAATTAGAACTTGGTAAGATCCTAAATGTAACAGAATTATTCACTGATTTTTTTTAGGTCAGTGAAAAAATTGCTTCAGAGGCTCTGGGTGATAAAAGTCAATTCCCTTTTTTCCATCCAATGCTTCCCACAGAAGGATTTCAATACCCAGCAATTGTCCAACTGCTCGTCCATTTCAGATGGACCCTGATTGGCCTCTTTGCTCCAGACACAGAGAAGGGAGAGCATTTCATGAGAACTTTTACTCCTATGCTTGCCAAGAATAGAATTTGTGTTGTTATATCTCAACAGTTCTCAACAACCACACACACAGCATCCCTCGGGAATGCCATCTCTAAGTGGAGGCAAGTTAATATCTTTGTTCATTTCATAGAGTTTGATGTCATTTGGGACAGAATTCGTCCCTTCCATTCAATACTTGAAGGTTTCCCAAGACCCATTGAAGGGAAGGTCTGGATCATGACAATGGTTGGGGTCTATTTCATGCGTAACGAGCATCTTCTGAAGTACATCCATAGTATTTGGAGTTTTCCTCTTCAGTGGAAAAACAGTTGGAACAAAGATGATACCTATAAAACAGATTTCTTTGTGGAACCTGAATTTCAAAATGAGTATTTTCACTGTTCTGTTTCAAAAGACATCATTTCTGTTAAAGGCCGGAGAAGATGCACCCAGAAAACCCGACTGGAAACCCAAGAGAAACAGAATAGGATGCAGATTGAAAATGACTCCCCTACCTATTGTGCCATTAAGATTCTGGCTCATGCCTTAAATGCTGCATCCAAATCCAAGAGAAGAAGGGAGAAGGGAGTAGAGAGGTTGCAGTCATGGAAGGTAAGGGGTCCCAACAAGGATCCATCAGACTAAATTCCTTTTCAAAGTCTTTGGTGATCTTTCATCTAAGTTGTTTAAGATCTTAAGCTTCTGCACAGCATCTTATACTTACTGGAAGAGCTCTGCACCCTCCCTTCTATAACCAAGATGTTTTGTATATTTTTAAAAAAATCTTCCCATTTTCTCCAAGTGTGGCTCCTTCAAGAGGACTTTTATGATTCAACTGGGTCATTCATGACATTACTGTCAAATTAATAATATGGTTATTATCATATCATTAAAACATTACTACTAGCTTATTATAATCAGCTTTCAACTTTAATAAGATTTGTATGCCGCCCACTCCCTTGAGACTCTGGGCAGATCAGTAATCATTCTACATGTAATATAATGTGAGAAAAATTACGAATGAAATCTTAGAGAAAGATATAGATTGTGGATGCCATTCATTTGTGTTATACAAAATGCAATGATATATCAAGTCCTAAATGTTAAAAATTCGTTTCCAACTGGATTTTACATGTGCACCTCCCTCTGTCTCAAAATCATGTTTTGTGTTCTGGAAAATGGGAATTTTTAAAGGAGATCAAAATAGCTTTTATAATTTCTGCATCAAAAAATCATGATTCATCGAGTTCCTTTTTTAATGAAAATATAGAAGAAGCAATGACCAAGATCTAATTGTTTTTCATAACTTCCCAATTGTGTCAGTAAGATTCAAATTTATTTGAATACAATTTTAAAGACAATTGTATCCACTTAATTATCATGCCATGCATTGCTCAATTAAGAAGATCCCCATTCATCACATCAGGAAGGATTTTGTTGATTCTTTGCTAAAATGAAGTAATATCACCACCATTCACACATTTTAATAAGGAAATGTGATGATATGTTGGAATGAATTTGGAGGATGAGAGAAAGAGATGCTGCATAGGGAAGAATCAGATAATAACTAAAGTATTCATAAGGCAGAAAAAGAAAGTCAAATAAGTTCCTCCCTAATTTTGTTGACCATTTAAAGACTTCATTAAAATATTTGGACCTTCCCATTGATAATATAGTCTTACAATAAAATAGAATTGGTTCATCTGATCATTTCCCCCCTCTGATCTACTTGAATGAGGAATAGCCTTGCAACTAGTTTCTTAAAGAGATTTACCAACCATTTATATTTGTATATCACTATTTTCAATTATGTATAATCCCACCAAACAAATATCGAGTATGCTTATATTCATTATTGTCCTTGTACATCATACATTCAAAGATGTTATTCCTTTATTTTTCAACAAGGTATTCTAAATAGTCACTTCATATATATACCAATTTTTAATTACTTCCTTATTAAAATTATTTATCAACAAGATATCTTTGTAATATAATCTTAGGGTTATATACTATATCACCGATCCTCTATCAAGTATACATAAAATCATTGTTATCCTTATTCATTTTAAAGCAAAAAGTTCTAAAGTATTCAATTCATATATGTATCAGTCTTTCATTGTATCATTGTTAATTTATTTCACAGCATAATTATATTATCACTTAACTCCTTCAGTTAAAATATAAGTAAAATATTTTTCATTTCCAGGTTTTTTTCCCCCAGCCACTGATAAAACAAGTCCCGTATCTAATAAAATTGCTCATCATCTTGTTCTCTAATTTTAAATGTCAATTTAATCATTTCAGCACACTCCATTATTTTTTGAATAACTTCTTCCTGTTTTGGTATTGTTTCATTTTTCAAATTTTTTGTGAATACGATTCTGGCTGCTGTTAAAAGGTTTACAATCAAATGTTTTAAGTCTTTGTTATAGATTTCTGGTATAATTCCCAATAAAAAGATCTCTGGTTTAAGATCTATGTCTTTGTGTATCATTCTCTCCAACCACATGTAGATTTTAGTCCAGTATCTTTTAGCTTCAATGCAAGTCCACCGCATGTGGTAATATGAGTCCAGTATCTGATGACATTTCCAAGACTTTTCTGATTTATTCTTGGACTTTCTTGCAATTCTCGTTGGGGGTAGATGCCACCTTTAAAACATCTTATACAAATTTTCTCTATATGCAGTAGACATTGTCATTTTATAGTTTTGAGACCAAATTTCTGCCACTTCTCTAAATCAATCCCATGCCTAAAGTTTTTCCCCCAAGCTATCATGGTTTCTTTAACTTGATCCTCTTGTAATTTAACCTCCAATAAATATCCATATTGTTTTTTAATTACTTTTTCATCAGTACCTGTTAGGATTTTATCTAATTCAGTCATTTTATTGTAAAAACATTTTTATTTTCTATCTTCATTATATGTAGATTGTATCTGTACATATGAGTACCAATTCCTTTCTATCCCTTCTTGTTTCAATTCTTGGATAGATTTGAGTTCACCCTCTGCATTCAATATCTCAACATATCTAACTGTTTGTTCCCTTTTATATATTATTGAAGATGAAAATGCTTCAATTGTTGATATCCAGACTGGAATTTTTAAGTAGTGTAATCTTTTAACCTTTTCCCAATTTAATAACAAGGCCTCCCTTATATAATGTGTTCTGAAATAGCCATGTGCTTTAGTTCCCTTATACCATAAAAAAGCATGCGATCCCAACAGTAAATTCATGACCTTCTACATTCAATAATCTAGAGTTTTTTTAGTGTTATCCACTCCTTAATCAACATCAAATTTGTTGCTTGATAATATAACTCCCAATCAGGTAAGCCCAGTCCTCCTCTAGTTCTAGAATCTTATAACAGTTTGAGTTTTATTCTTGCTTTTTCCCCTTGCCAGATAAACTTCAAAACTATTTTATTTAGAACTTGAAAAAAGTCCCTATCCAGTCTGATTGGGATTATCAGGAACAGGTATAATATTCTAGGTAAAATATTCATTTTGATTGTAGAGATTCTTCCCATCATTGATAGTTGTAGATTTTCCCATTTCATCAAGTCAGCCGCAATTTGTTGTTTTAGTCTAGTATAGTTATCTTCCTTAAGAGTACTGCATCTAGGTGATAAATATATCCCCAAATATTTAACCTTGCTTGTGATTTGAATCTGCAAAGCTTCTGACAACTCTTCCTTTTGTCTTGCTGGTATGTTCTTTGTCAAAATCTTTGTTTTGTCTTTGTTTATTTTCAAACCTGCTACTTTTCCATACTCCTCTATTTTTCTAACAATGTGGGTGCTGTTTCTAGTGGGTCTTCAAGAATAAAAACCAAATCATCTGCAAACGCTTGTAGCTTATATTCTTCTTTTTTTTAGTTTTCATTCCTCTTATTTCTTCTTCTCTAATCTTTCTATTTAAAACTTCTAATGTTGAGACAAAGAGTAATGGTGATAATGGGCAACCTTGTCTCGTACCTCTCTTTATTTCAATAGAATCTGTCAATTCTCCATTTATCATTATCTTTGCTGTTTGTTTATGATATACCATTTGTATGGTTTGGATAAATTTCTTACCAAAGTTCATCTGCTCCAATTGTAGAAACATAAATTGCCAGTTCATGTTGTCAAAGGCCTTTTGTGCATCAAGAAATATCAAAGCCATTTGTTTTTCGGGATGAGCCTCATAATATTCCAAAGTATTCAAAATCATTCTCATATTGTCTTTAATTTGTCTCTTGGGTAAAAAAAACAAAACATTTTGGTCTGAGTGGATAAAGCTATTTAAATTTTTTTGAGTCTCTCTGCTAGTATAGATGCAAATAGCTTATAATCCGAGTTAAATAAAGAAATTGGTCTATAATTCTTAGTTTGTGTTAAATCAGTCTCCTCCTTGGGTAACAATGCAATGTATGCTTCTGACCATGATTTCGGTATTCTACTCTTAGATATCACTTCATTCATGACTTCTAAGAGTGGGAGAGTCAAGGTTTCTTCAAATATTTTGTAGAATTCCACAGGTAGTCCATCCAGACCTGGAGCTTTTCCATTATTTTTTTTAAGTGTTTCCATTAGCCCCATTAAATATTTTATAGTCATTATCTAATTATCTAAAGCTTTATGCATTTGTCTTTTCTTTGAATTTCTCTTCCTTGTATAGTCTATCAGACCTCTAATGACAGCCTTCATTGTATCCCAAGGATTCTGCATTGATGTATCCTTTTGCTATTTTCTTTAAAGAAAAAGGCTAGTTCTTTTTCCATTTTTGTACAAAGTCTTTTCTTTCAATATAGTATTATTTAATGTCCATCTAGATCTTATCCTTTGGCCTTTCAATTTAATTGTAATTGGATTGTGGTCCACCCAAGTGCTTGCTCCAATCTCAATTTCTTGTACATTGCAAATCAATTCTGCTGAAGCCCATATCATATCAATTCTGGAGAATGATGAATGTCTATTTGAATAGAAAGTGTATTGTTCTTTTTTAGCATTTCTTTCTTTCCATATATCTTTTAAATTTATTTCATCCTGAAGAAGGATTTCAGAAGCAATTTTCTATTTAGCTTTGTTGTTTTGTGTGTTTTGTAATCCATGTTCTGGTTCACAATGCCATTGAAATCTCCCATCATACAAATATCAACATGGTCCAAATCCAAGGTTCTTTATGCAATTTTTTATAAAATTCATCTTGTTTTTCATTAGGAGCATAGATTCCAATTAGAAGTGTTTTTTTGATATCCATAATTTCCACCATCAAAATTCTTCCCTCTTCATCTGCATAAATCAATTTTACTGGAATATTATTTTTAATATAGAAGATCACTCCTCTTTTCTTGCAATTCGCCAGTGTAGTAAACATTTTCCCAAGCTTTGGTTGTGTTAGTAGGTGTTCATGTCTCTTTTGAATATGTACTTCTTGTAGGCAGATTATGTGAAGTTTTAACTTTTCTAATTTGTGAAATGTTTTCTTTCTTTTAACTGCTGAGTTAAGTCCATTAATATTGATTGTAATCATTTTTCTTTCCTCCATATTTATTTTATATATATAGTTTTTATAGCTGTAGTAGATCTGGGTTCTCATTGTTCTCTGTAACTTACACCCCCCCACCACACTTCCTTCTTTATCAATTCCACCTACAGCTCCTTCTGCTTTTTCAGTCTTGATAGTAGGTGCCTCCAGTAGTTGTGCCACTAATTTATCTTTTCCAGTTTTCTCAGCTGTTTCTCTGAAATATTCTGCATATAAAGCTTCTGCCTTATCAATTGTATCTATCCTGTATCTTTGTCTTTGCAATGTAAATAGTAGACTGTAAAATTGATATTCTATTCTCCTCTCTTTCACTCCTCTCTCTCACTCCTCTCGGAATTTGTTTGAGAACTACTGTTTCCTTGCCTTTATATTCTAATTTTCTATCTCTCATTTTCTGTAGAATTTGTAGTTTGATTGTTTTCTTGATAAATCTTACATGGACTTCCCTTGGAAAAGCATTTCTCATTGCATACCTTATATGTACTCGGAACGCTACATCAATGCCATCCATCATCTGCTCTGGGGATATCTCTAATACGGTTGTCAATATCTCAGATATTATGGATGCTAGGTTCTCTCCACTTTCTTCTTATATGTTTTGAAATCTTAAGAAAAATTCAGATCCATCTCCCATCTTACTATTCCACTGCTCTCCCTGTCTAACTTCTCAGCTTAAATCTCTCCTTCTTGAATTTTTCTTCAATTTTTTAAATTCTGTCTTCATATTTCATCATCCAGCTGTGCATATTTTCCTTTTTTCCTTCCATTTTGTCAACTTTTTGTACTATGCTTTGATTTTGTTGTTCTGTTATCTCCATTCTTTTTTCTATACTCTCAGAATTCTTTACAATGATGTCTAATTTTTCATTCTTGCTATCAACTCCTGCTTGCAATTTCTGTATTGCTTGAATGCTTGCTCTAAGTTTACTCCTTTCTCCTTTTCTTGCTGAAGTATTGACTGTATTGACCTCTGACCTCTGGCAGGTGAGGAGGCAGGGGTTATCATTGTAGAACCAACAGGAGTTACTTTTCTACTCTTGTTCTAAGTCTTTTTCCCCTTTATATTATAGTGCAGTTAATACCACAGAAGTTTAGACATCAATTTATGAAGATGAGAGCTTTTAAATAAAGTGAGAGAAAAAGGGAAAGAGAAAGAGGGAGGAGGAAAGAGTGAGAATCTCACTTAAGAAGAAAGGTAAAGAAGTAAAAAAGAGAAGAGAAAGGGTGAGGAGAAAAAAAAGAAAAAAACCCTTCAGTCCAATTTATTCATATTTTAAGGCAAGCCATCCATTGGTGTTGAAATATCTTCAAAAGGAAAAGAGTGCAAAAAAAGATGAAGTAAAAAGCAAAAAACAAGGATATTTCAAGCCACTAAAAAAGGGAGGGGGAGTCAAAAAGCCAAAGGAAAAAAAAGGCAATATCTCGCCAGCAAGATGATATAAGAATAGTATAAAAACTGTCACCAAGCTAGAACAAATAAATTCAGTCTTTTTTTCCCCTAAGATAAAAGTCTTTGCAAGGTCATTCTTAGCTTCCCTTGATGCTTTTATTTAGTATGAAGTAGGTTTCCAGATACTGAAAGTCTCCAGCTGTGTATACAACCTGCTCTTTCAGCTTTAACCAAATAGCTTACAAGGGATGCTTCTCTCTGGTAACAATGTTTCAAGTCCACTAGATGGCAGTGTTAGCTTGTATCAACTCTCAATACTTAAATCTTCCATTTAAACTTTTTGTTAAAAAATAACAAAAATTACCCAAGAAAGAGTTTAAAAAAAGAAGAAATCTTCCAAGCATTTAAGGTTTAAATAAATTCAATGTCCCCGCAAGGTCCAAAATTAAGTGTATCAGAGGAAAAAACCACAGAATGCCAATCCGCATTACAATAAAAGTCCAGCCAGGCTTCCAGAAACAAAAAGGGAAAGGAAAAAAACTTCAAAAAGCATTATTTGAAATTAGGTTTCCAAATTTAGGGTGTTCTATTTCCAATAGAAAAAAGGGTTTAAAAACTCTCACCAACATGACATGCTCCTGTCCAGCACTCGTATATAGGAGCTGTCAGCAGCTACAGCAGCCTGTAGCTGATTCGAGATCGCTGGCAACGGGGTCTTCCCCTACCTTTCACTGTCTCTTCGGGACAGCTTAGGTCCAAAAAGAACTGTCCAGATGATCCGGATTAGATGGACATTCAGGAGAAGCCTGAAAGTCCATCTTCACGCTGCGACGTGAAGCTCCGCCTCCCTTTATTCTTGAGTTTTGAAGCTTGTGGCAACACTTGTTCTCCCAACTCACAATATTTAGAAGCTAAACAACCACAGAAGAAAGATTTAAATATAAAAAAACTAACCTGAGAAAGAAAGAAAAAAAACCAAGATTTCTGCTTTTTAAATTCCTGGATGTTTCCATTCTAGTTCCATCCATTTCTAAAGAAGCAGGAATTGTACAATCTTTCCCTGATGAAAATCTACTTGGATCAAAATGGAGACCTAGTAGCAGATCTGTCGATTATTAGTAGGGTGGTTCTTCCCACGGAGGATCCCGTCAACACGTATTTGGGATGGTTTGAAAGGCAGCGACTTATAATTAGACACGATGCTTTGTCAGAGCTACAGTTGCTCAACAAGGTGGGGAAAATCTTGGTGTCTTTTTTCATTTTTTCCAAAGAAGTAGGACCCTCTTCAAATGTGGTAAACCTAGTCAAAAAAATGGTTAACCTTCACTTAGAATTGAATATGTGGAGTAAAACTAATAATTATATTAGATAGATAGGGGGCCTTCAGTTCTATTGACCAAAGTATCCTTCAGATACTCTAATTCTGAAGCTGTTATAATCTGATTCAAATATCAAAAATGAGATTTGGGGAGATTATTATTTAGGATACAAATCATTGCCAATTAATGTCTCTTTTGAAGTTTATCACCATGAAACTGGTGAGAGAGACACACATATACTGAAGAACTTCCGGTTAATAGCTTCAGATTCACTTGATCCTTGTCTTCAAATATTAGGGATAAAGGCAATTCTGTTAACTAGAGCCTAACTTCAGGGTTGGATTGAATCCAATGAAATGAAAACAAGATTTGATGGAAATTCTTTTGGTTCAATTGGAAAATATCAGGGGAAAAAAGAGTCGAAAGGGACCTTGTAGTCCATCTAGTCCAAACCCACTCTAAAGCAGGAGATCGTACATCATTTCTGACAGATGGCAGTCCAGTCCCTTCTTGAAAGCTTCCAGTGCTAAAGCTCCCACAACCTCTGAAGGCAACTTCTGTTCCATTGGTTGATTGCTCTCACTGTTAGAAAATTTCTCCTTACTTCCAGGTTGAATCTCTCCTTGTTCAGTTTCCATCCATTATTCCTTGTCTGGCCTTCAGCTGAGAGAGAGGGGGGAGGGGGCGGGAGAAAGAGAGAGAGGGGAGAGAGAGAAAAGGGGAGAAAAAGAGAGGAAGATGATGGAGGGAGAAAATGAGAGGAAAAAGGGATAAGCAAACGAGAAGGGAGAGGAACAGAAATTAGAGAGTTGGAGATAGAGAAAAACAAGACAGAGAGAGGGAGGGAGTGATCCATTTCCCACAGAAAACACTAGTAGCCACAAAACCCAGGTAGGTGTGGCTGTGTGGGCCATGTGACTGGGTGGGAGTGATGTTGAGTTGGCTACACCCACCTAGCTATCGTGGTTCCCACTGTTTTCTAAGGGAAATGATCCCAAATGGCTTTTTGAGTATTTAAAATTGCTGATCCCTGGCCTAAGTGAAGCCCAGAGATTACTTAGGTAATGTTCTTGTATACTTCCATTTTACATGAATGATGAAACTCAACATATTTCCTTTGACATTTCTTCTTTCTCTTCTCAGTCTCTGCCTCAGTCCAAATGTGTGGATAAATGTCAGCCTGGATTTCTCAGGAAGGCTCGAGAAGGAGAGCCAGTTTGCTGCTATGATTGCGTTCCTTGTCCAGAGGGGACCATCTCCACTCAGGAAGGTGGGCGACATTATGCATTTTAATAAGAAATGTAAGTTTGATGGTTTTGTTCTTAATTTTCATGGTGTCCAATTACTACCACAACGGGAGAGATAAGAAAAAGATTCTGAAGGATGAGGTAGGATGAAAGATGTGAATTGGTTAGGAAATCTCTCTTTTATTTGCCAATTTGGATGTGTACTTCCATATTAATCTTTCTTAGGAATGTTTGAATTCTTTGTAACTTGAGGGATGGTTTTAGTTTACTGTATATACTCAAGTATAAGCCTAGTTTTTCAGCCCACTTTTTGAGCTGAAAAAAGCCGCCTCGGCTTATACTCGAGTCAGTGAAAAATTTGCCCGAAATGGAGGAGAAAAAGGGGCGGGGCCATGCCGCTGGGTGACGCTCGTGAATGGCCCAGCGCCCCTGAGTTTCCCCTCCCTCTGTGTCAGTTTGCCGCGCAGCGTGCACCGCACCATCCCCCCTCCTCACGTTCTAATGTAATGCAGGGCTATCTTACGATTCCCCTTCCTCCCCCTCCTGCCGCTCTGCAACGATGTCCCACCTCCTCCTTGTTATGGCAAGCAGCCACATAGCGATGTCCCACCTCCTCTGGTACAGTGATCCAATGATAGGAATCACTGTGCCGTGTGTCATAGGAGGCGGGACATCATCATCACAGCGGGACATCAGCATCATGAGGTGAGTGAAGTATTTCATTGAATACACCGGTATTGTGTGATAATAATTTGTTATGCAGAGCAAATTTTTACAATGGCTACTGTATATTTAATGGGCACAGGCAGGCTGTATATGTTATTCAATGGGCAATGGCATTATTGGTATCTATTTTTATTTTTGAAATTTATCGGTAGCTGCTGCATTTCCCACCCTAGGCTTATACTCGAGTCAATAACTTTTCCAGTTTTTTGTGGTAAAATTGGGTGCCTCGGCTTATATTCGGGTCGGCCTATACTCGAGTATATACGGTAATGAAGTTTGCTCACTCAAGCCAACTTTACATTACAGGCTAAAAGATACATCAATCATATATTTAATCAATTACTCTTTATTAAGATCATAAATTGTTTCTCTTTAGATTCAAAGTTTTTTATTTTTTTCATTTTCATAACATATAATCACATATATACTATTACATAGCCAAAATTATATTGTATTATTAATTCATCTTACCATAACTCCCCAAAACAATTATTGGCTCTTCTGATCTCCATACAACATATTTGTACCTTATCCATCATTTTCTTCTCCCTCTCTCCTTCCCCTTCCCTTTCTCCTTTCTTCCCTCTGTCACCCTTCTCTTCTCTCCTTCCCCTTCCTCTCTCCTTCTCCTCTCTTCCCTTTCTACTTCTCCTTTCTCTCCTCCCCTTTCCCCCCTGCTCTCTCTCCTATCCCTCTCTTTTTCCCTTACCTCTCTCATCTACTCCACAGCTCATTTACTTGGTATATTTCAGCTTCTGAGCGAGCTCCATTTTATGTTGATGGTATTTATAGTTCCTTTTCAATATACATATTTAATTTTAAAATATCCTTTTTTTTAAAAAATGGAACAAAAAATATACATATATAGTCATTGTGTTTTAAAACCCCACCCCACCCCCAGCCTATTTTGGGGTAAGATGTGGACCTGGTTACAATTCCCAGCTATTCTCATCATTATATTTATATAATTATACATCCTTACATGCCTCCAATTTGTTATTCTGTCTTTAAATCTCAATAGTTTCCCATCGTAAGTATATTTCATGTTCCCTCTCCATTTTTCCATATCCTGGATTAGATTGCCTTTAAGAGCCGAGGTGGCGCAGTGGTTAGGGTGCAGTACTGCAGGCCACTTCAGCTGACTGTTATCTGCAGTTCAGAGGTTCTAATCTCACCGGCTCAAGGTTGACTCAGCTTTCCATCCTTCCGAGGTGGGTAAAATGAGGACCCAGACTGTGGGGGTGATATGCTGACTCTGTAAACCGCTTAGAGAGGGCTGAAAGCCCTATGAAGCGGTATATAAGTCTAACTGCTATTGCTATTGCTATTGCTAATTGTCTATAAATGGCAATCCTCGCTGTTCAATGTTCATTACAATTCCCTTAATCTACTATATAGAATAACAACTTTGTTCATCCTCTTAAAAGTTCTATATATGTCCATGTTTCATATAGTTCAACTCATACTTAATTGTCCTTCTATTGTTATATTCAATCAATTAGCAACTCAGTTTAATTATCATATATAAAAGTGAATCACAAAGCTCTGCTTTACAATCTTCCCATATCAGTTTCATATTTGTCCATATTCCATCTATATTAACCTCTATTTAATCATCTTTCCATTATCATATTCAACCAGTTAGCAACTCCATTTTATTATCATTTTTAGGCATAAACCCCTTATCTTAGCTTTATATTTTCCCATATAGATTTTGAGTTGTTTGATTTTTTTCCTAGTAAGTCTTTTGTCCAAGTTTTCTGTTCCTGCCTTCTCCCTTTTCTTTGTTATGACATGTACACCCTCTTCAATTTTCCCTAAGCGACCATCAAAAAATATTTTATATTTCTTTTGTTGGGGCGTAACTTCTTGCTTCAATTTTCCTTATGCAACTGACAGCCTCCAAAACATCTTTGTCTGCTTTTTATTTCCCACAGTTTCTACCGCTTCATTGGCTACCCCCTTCTCCTTTGCCTTCTTCTGTAAATACCTGCTTCTCTGAGTTCAGAATTCTATTTAGGCTTAATTTTAATGATTTATGCATATTTTTTATAATTTCACATAGGTCTTCAAATTCCCAGCTTTCCATGATATCCAATTTCAAAGTCAGTTATACAGTTCTTATTTGAGGGTTCTGGTCCACCTTAAATTTATCTACTTCAGCTGCTGTCTCATCATAAAACCGTCAAGTGGATATTTCCTTCCCACTTTTTCTAATCTTTTCAATTTTCTTTTTTGCTAAATATTCAGATTTACAAACAGTAATAACACCAACAAAAAATAAAGGAATATAGTCCTGATTTTGAAAAAGGGAAAAAAGTCTAACATGCTGTATTAGAATTAAAAATAACATAAAGTGTGTGTGGGGGGGGGGGGGGAGAAAACTAATAAAAGATGAATATACTTAATATCCATTGATACTAATGTTGAATTCATTCTCTATTTAAACTTGTTGCCCAAATCTAGAGAGGATGGATTCAGTACCTCTTCTTGAATTCTTTCATGAATTAATTTTCTTAGGATCTCTTTATTTTCAAATTTATTTATTGAATTTATATGGCTGACTATTTCACACAAAGTGACTCTTGTTGGCATACAATTAAAGCAATAATTAAAAATTAACATAATGAGAAATAAACACTGAAAGCAAGACAGGAATGCCTCAAGTTGCTACCAACTATACAACAAGCACGCAGGGCTCTATTACCAAGTGATTCCCAGGACTGTTGACCGAATCACATTTTCAGGGATTTCTACAGCTTAGAGATATTACCTAATCCAGGGTAGATAATGATTTTTAACAGGAAGGGGCTGTACAATCTCCCCTGGAGTAGGCGATATTACAACCCTTCTCAAGAGTTTCTCCATGGATCCAACCATGTTAGACATCTTTTACCCTGTGTCCAGGATTTTTACAGAATTTATTGAGAGCATAGTCAGTGGATGAATCAATAAAAAACTGAGTTTAAATATTCCTGGGGAAAAAATGTATGTGTAGCATCTGTCAAAAATTTAAAAATTAAAACAAACAAAGAAAAAAAAACAGTGAAAGATAAGAATCTGGAGGATTACCTCAGAGAAGGGAGTTTGTGGCACCAGGTATTTCTTCCTTTAGTTTTATTTTATTTTTTAAAAAAGTTTTTTTTTATTTTTAATTTTCAAAACAAACACAACACAAAAAATCCTCCTTCTTTACAT